>NW_022589725.1:10136920-10300928 GCF_004348235.1 Phoca vitulina
TATATATATATATATATATATTTTTTTTTTTTTTTTTTTTTTTTGGGAGAGCACACACAAATGGGAGGTGGTAAAGGAAGGGCAGAGGAAGAGGAGAGAGAGACTCTCAAGCAGGCTCCGTGCCCAGCCTGAAACCCAATGCAGGGCTTAATCTCACGACCCTGAAATCATGACCTGAGCCAAAATCAAGAGTTGGTTGCTTAACCAAGGGGCGCCTGGGTGGCTCAGTCAGTTAAGTGGCTGACTCTTGATTTCGGCTCAGGTCATGGATCTCCGGGTCCTGGGATTGAACCCCATGTTGGGCTCCCCACTCAGCAGGGGTCTGCTTGAGGATTCTCTCTCTCCCTCTGCCCCTCTCCACACTTGCTTGTGCTCTCTCTCTAAAATAAATTAATAATTTTTTTTTTTAAAGATTTTATTTATTTATTTGACAGAGAGAGACACAGTGAGAGAGGGAACACAAGCAGGGGGAGTGGGAGAGGGAGAAGCAGGCTTCCCGCTGAGCAGGGAGCCCGATGTGGGGCTCGATCCCAGGACTCCGGGATCATGACCTGAGCCGAAGGCAGACGCTTAACGACTGAGCCACCCAGGCGCCCCTAAATTAATAAATCTTAAAAAAAAAGAGTCGGATGCTTAATCGACTGAGCCCCAGGATTTTATATTTTCAAGTAATCTCTACACCCAATTTAGGGCTTGAATTTATAACCCCAAGACTAAAAGTTGCATGCTCTACGACTGAGCCAGCCAAGTGCCCTTCCTGTTTCTTTAGATGTTCCCATTTTGAGGTATTGGTTGCTGTGCTTCTGCAGGCGTTCACTGCATTGTGGTGTCTCTCTTCGATTGGATGGGGGCCCCCAAAATGTGGGTTGAAGTCGGTGGTGCGGGTGGTGAAAGGTTGCACCTGAGGCAGAACAAAGGAGATAGAAGTTTATTGAATACACAGCAGGGGAGTGGTGGGCAGGACAGCAGAGGAGAGATGGTCTGCAAGAAGGCAGTGGGTGGGGGCTACTTTTTAAAGGGGAGGTGAGAAGGTATGGGGATGGATGGAATTTCCCCTTTTTTGGCAACTGTGCCTGGTTGTGAGTAGCCCATTGTTTAGTTAGGGCCTGTGGATATTTTGTGGTGGGTCTCCTGATGTCTGTTTTCAGCAAGGGAGTCGCTGTGGGCCCTTTTACCTTGATCAAGTCTCCATTGCTCAAGCCTGTTGTCTAAAAGCAACCTCTACATTCATCACCCATTCTGAGATCAGTCACTCTATCTTTGGGTCTTTGGTGCTAACAAAAGTAAAATTCCACTCTCAGTAGTCATGCTGGTGTTTTTCATGCAACTTAATCACATTGGAGTGGGCCTGGTTGCCAGAACCACTTGTGTGAATACCAAGGCTCTGAGAAAGTGTGTACTGCTCTAGGTTCAACTGTCTGCACCTCCTCTCACCTTTGTCTCTCAACTGTGCTGCCGGTATTGGTTTTTCGGAGCTTAGACTGTGTGTAGGGGGCCTGGGAGGAGGTCTAGAGTCGTCAGCACCCTGCCTGATTCTATTAGCCGGAAGGTGTCCTGCCTTTGGAATGCAGAAACCACAGAACCAGGGTGGAGATCCCTCCAAAAATGGGGATGATTTCTGGAATGGGGAGCGTTTTGTTTTTTTATTTTATTTTATTTTTTTTTAATGATTTTTTTTTTTTTTGAAAGATTTTTTTATTTATTTGACAGAGAGAGACACAGCGAGAGAGGGAACACAAGCAGGGGGAGTGGAAGAGGGAGAAGCAGGCTTCCAGCTGCGCAGGGAGCCCGATGTGGGGCTCGATCCCAGGACCCTGGGATCATGACCCGAGCCGAAGGCAGGCGCCTAACTACTGAGCCACCCAGGCGCCCCTGGGGAGCGTTTTTAAAACTGAAAATCTCTACTGTCCCCAAACCTAGAGGCCAGGGATTGCTAAGACTAGTTGTATCAGTTTTCCCCTTAGTCTCCTGAATGGGTAAATCTGTTACAGGATTCAACACTGTGGGTAACTGAGATAGGAGAGGATAGAAGGGGGTGGGGAAACTTTTTTTTTTTTAAAGATTTTATTTATTTGACAGAGATACACAGTGAGAGAGAGAACACAAGCAGGGGGAGTGGGAGAGGGAGAAGCAGGCTTCCCGTGGAGCAGGGAGCCGGATGCGGGGCTCTATCCCAGGACCCTGGGATCATGACCTGAGCCGAAGGCAGATGCCTAACAACTGAGCCAGCCAGGCGCACCAAGGAACTTTTTTTTTTTTTTTTAAGTGAAGTGAAAGTTTATTAAGTGAAGGTGAGAACAGAAAGGAAAGAAAAAAAAGCTCTCTAGAGTGAGAGGGGTCCTGAATGGGTTGCCCAGGGGTGGGGAACTTTTAAATGTTTTCCTTTTTATGTTCCTTATCCTCAAGAACATACAGTTTTTATATAGTTATAGTTTTGGCCTAATTCGTTTTACATTCTGCTTTTTTATTTTTTATTTTTTTAATTTTTTAAAAAGATTTTATTTAGGGCACCTGGGTGGCTCAGTCGTTAAGCGTCTGCCTTTGGCTCAGGTCATGATCCCGGGGGCCTGCTTCTCCCTCTCCGTCTGCCTGCTCTTCTCCCTGCTTGTGCTCTCTCTCTCTCACTCTGCCAAATAAATAAATAAAATCTTAAAGAAAGAAAAAAGATTTTATTTTTTTACTTGAGAGAGAGAGAGTGAGCACAGGTGGGAGGCAGAGCGAGAGGGAGAAGTAAACTCCCTGCTGAACAGTGAGCCCGATGCAGGGCTCGATCCCTGGATCCCGGGAACATGACTCGAGCTTAACTGACTGAGCCACCCAGGCGCCCCTATATTCTGCCTTTTTTTTTTTAAGATTTTATTTATTTATTTATTAAAGAGAGAGAGAATGAGCAGTGGGGAGGGGCAGAGGGGGAGAGAGAGAGAGAAGCAGACTCCCTGCCAAGCAGGAAGCCTGTTGCAGGGCTCGATCCCAGGACCTGGAGATCATGACCTGAGCCAAAGGCAGATGCTTAACTGTATGAGCCACCCAGGTACCCCTATATTCTGCTTTTTAAAAGATTTTATTTATTTGAGAGAGAGAGTGCGAGGGCAGGGAGGGTGCAGGCAGGGAGCAGAGGGGGAGGGAGAGTGAGGGGAAAGAATCTCCAGCAAATTCCACACTGGGCACGCGGAGCCCAGCGAGGGGCTGGATCCCAGGACCCTGAGATCATGACCTGAGCCAAAACCAAGAGTTAGACACTTAACTGACTGAGCCATCCAGGCACCCCTATATTCTGCTTTTAAAGTAGTATTCTATTATAAGCTTGTGGGGGAAATGGGGTTGCATGGTTTTTGTTTGTTTTAAGTAGGCTCCACACTGGGTGTGGAGGCCAGTGTGCAGCTTGAACTCACGACCCTGAGATTGAGACCTGAGCTGAGATCAAGAGTTGGAGGTTTATTTTTTTTTTATTTATTTTTTTGAAAGATTTTATTTATTTATTTGACAGAGAGAGAGACAGCGAGAGAGGGAACACAAGCAGGGGGAGTGGGAGAGGAAGAAGCAGGCTTTCCGCTGAGCAGAAAGCCCAATGTGGGGCTCAATCACAGGACCCTGGGATCATGACCCTAGCTGAAGGCAGACACTTAACAACTGAGCCACCCAGGCGCCCCACCACATTTTATTTCTTTTTTTTCCTTTAAAAAAAATTTTTTTAAAGATTTTATTTATTTATTTGAGAGAGAGAGAGCACAAGTGGAGAGGAGGGGCAGAGGGAAAGGGAGAAGCCAACTCCCCGCTGAGCAGGGAGCCCCACGTGGGGCTCGATCCCAGGACCCTGAGATCATGACCTGAGCCAAAGTCAGATGCTTAACTGATTGAGTCACCCAGGCATCCCTCAAACTTCATAATTTTTATTTTTATTTTTTATTATTATTTTTTAAAGAGTTTTTATTTATTCATTTGAGACACAGAGAGAGAGAGAGAGCATGAGCAGGGAGAGAGGCAGAGGGAGAGGGAGAAGCAGGCTCCCCGCTGAGCCAGAAGCCCGATGTGGGGCTTGATCCCAGGATCCTGGGATCATGACCTGAGCCAAAGGCAGATGGTTAACCATCTGAGCCACCCAGATGCCCCAAACTTTATAATTTTTAATATAACTACCTTCTTTTTCATGGAGTTGTGTTATCATACTTTACTATTCATTTCTCTGTTGTTGGATGTGTTTAATCTTTCCTTTTTTAAAAAATTTAAATTCAATTAGCAATAATCTTTCCATTTTTTTTAAAGATTGTAAATACAGCAAAAACATATTTCATCTCTATAGCTTGACCTGTCTTTTGAAATATTTCCCTAAGGTAAATCCTGAAATGAGGAATCACAGTTAAAGACTGTGAATACAGCTTTTAAGACATCTTTCTAAATGATTTTCTGAAGAGATGATAGCATAATTACTTCCATCAGCAAGGAATGAGTGTATGAGTTTTACTTCTACACTGGCAGCTTTGGGTATCAGTGTCACCATATTTGCATGTTTTACTATTAAGTGGAAATAAAGAGAGAAGCTTTTTCCTGGGATGCAAGGATAGGCATGTTCCCTATTTTCTACCTGTGGTATCATAAAAAATATATTTTTTTATATAAAAATTCCTGGCACAGAGCCTCAAAAATCCTTGGATTTCCTGAATAATAGAAGTGTCTTTTGTTATTCATAACAGACCTCTTTGGACCTTCTGAATTTATGGTAATGAAGTGACTCATGTGGACTCTTGGTTGCAAGGGACTGGCTGGCTGCTCCAGAAGAACAAAGCTTGTGATTAGAGGGCTGGAACTTTCAGCCCTACTTCCCTCAGGGCAGGAGAGGGGAACCAGAGACTGAGTTCAGGCCTGTGGCCAGTGATTCAATCAGTCATGCCTCGGTAATGAAACCCCCATAAAAACTCCAGACAGTAAGGCTCAGAGGATCTTCCAGGTTGGTGAACTCATGGATGCGCTGGGCAGGTGGCATGCCTAGATTCACAAAGACAGGGCATGGAAACTTTGTGCCTATCCCTTCTCAGGCCTCGCCCTATGCATCTCTTTCATTTGGCTGTTCCAGAATTGTATCCTTTATAATAAAACTGTAATAGTGTAGTGCTTTCAGCGAGTTCTGAGAGTCATTTAGGTGAATTATTGAACCTTAGGGGGCTGTGGGAAGTCCAAAATTTGTAGCCAGCTGGGCAAAAGTACTGGAGGCTGGCTTGTGACACCTGGGCCTTCTGGCTGACATCTGAAGTGGGGTTAGTCTTGTGGGACTGAGCCCCTTAATCTGCAGGATTTGACTAACTCACGGTAGTTAATGTCAGAATTGTTGATTGTAGTACATTGGTGTCACAGAATTGATGTTGGAACATACAACTCTTTCCCACTTTTTCTTTCAAGTGGGATTGAAGTCCTTGCTGTTTCTCCTGAGTATACCTTCCTTCCTTCCACCACCACCAATTTTTAGGGGGTGGCCAGGTTCTATAGGTCACGGAAGAAGCACTTGATCACCACTCAGACAGAGCACAAATGTGTTTTGGATTCCTGCCGTTCACTGGAAGCTGAGGGCTTTCAGGTCACGTACCTCCCGGTGAAGAAGAGTGGGATCATCGACCTGAAGGTAGGAGTGGCTACTGGTAGGAGGGGCAGAATAGGAGGGGCTTGACTTCAGCCTGTAAATCTGTCTTCAGCCTCAGCTGGAGCTTGAAGGACTAGATCTAATGGTGAGGGGGAGCTTAGAGAAATAGGCCTGGGAGAGAAGCTGAGCATATGTTCCCCCTGAGTGTGTACTATCTTCTTTTTCTCTGGAGGAGTTTTTCTCAGCTTTGTCAGTGCTTCCTGGTTTGTCTGAGGGCCACTGGGTGTGTGTGCAGGATGCTAGGGATTCAACACTCACCATGGAAAAGCTCTGGCCTCCTCCTCCTCCCCTGTACTGATGTTTCTCATCCCTCTAAAGAGGAGGTGTAGTTTTTGTGAAGAATATTTCCCTTTGTGGCCCATATCCTTATATGTATATTTTGGGTAGGGAGTTCACGCATCTTGTTCACCAGATTTTGGATACCAGCATCCCTAGTCAAATCCTAAGATACAATTTGTGGACAGAGCCGTGTTATATGCAAGTAGAGATCATTTTACTTCATTTCCAACCTGGATGCCTTTATTTATTTATTTTTTTCTTGCCCAATTCCCTGGCAGGAGCTTCTAGTACAAAGTTGAATAGAAGTGGTAAGAACAGACACCCTCGTTTTGTTCCTGATCTTGGGTGAAAGATTTCCTCATTAAGTATGATGTTAACTGGATTTTTCATAGCCGTTCTTGCATAAATGTCCTTTATTAGATTGAAGAAGTTCTCCTCCAAGTCTGTTGATTTTTTGTTGTTGTTGTTATCATGAATGTATTTTGGTTTTATCAGTTGGTTTTTTGTGTTTATTGAGGTAGCCATGGGGTTTTGTTCTCTCTTAATATGGTGTATACATTGATTGATAGGTTGCTGGATTTGGTTTGCTAGTGTTTTTTTGTTTTGTTTTGTTTGTTTGTTTTTTAAAGATTTTATTTATTTAAGAGAGAGAGAGAGCAAGGGCAGGTGGGAGAGGGAGAAGCAGGCTCCACGCTGAGCAGGGAGCCCAGTGCGGGGCTCAAACCCAGGACCCTGGGATCATGACCTGAGCCGAAGGCAGATACTTAAATGACTGAGCCACCTAGGCGCCCCAGTTTGCTATTGTTTTGTTAAAGATTTTTGTATCTACAGTCCTCAGGGATCCTGATTTGTAGTTTTCTTGTGATATCTTTGTCTGGTTTTGGTACCAGGGTAATACTGGTCTCAGAATAGACATGGTGGTTGTCACCTAGTGTTCCAATATTGTTGACCACTGTGCCCCTTCATAAAACCGTCCCCTTCAGCCACACTGCCTTCACATCTCCCTGATCGGTCCTGGCCAATCCTGTTGTGGGCCTCTTCTCACATAGCCCCTCACCCTTGGTATCTTCTCCTTTTCTTTGCACTTTCCTTAATTCTCTCCCTCTTTTAACCACTTAGCTCAAGTTCAGCTCTTTGGTGAAATCATTTTGGCTGCCCCAACCCCTATTAATATTTTTTTTCTCTAAATTCCTTAAATTCCTATTGTTTTTTACTACTGTGCTCTGTTATATGTTTATGTCTATCTCTCTACTAGGTTAAGTCTCTTGAATACTAGGAGCATGTATTTTCTGGCTTTTTATTTCTCATAATACTTAACATTTGCTTTTCTTTCACCTTATAGTATTTATTATTCCATAGAGCTTGGCACTAGGGATAGCGGGATGAACAAGACAAGCTTAGTCCCTGCCTTCAGGGAGCTTACATTCTAGTAAAGGGGACAGTTAACATATAAACAAACATATAAATGAAGTAGTTACAAATTGGGATAAATGCTATGAAGGAAGCAAACAAGAAGCTGAGAGAAATATGACATTGAGCCCCTCTAATAGACCAGTGTCCGGGAAAGCAAGATGTTGGGAGGCTGATTAATAATTCCATTATGAGAAACATTTTAGTCCAATGAGGTCCCTACCTCAGTGTTGTCACCAATAACCTTGTTTTTTGCTACTTACTTTGTTGTTTGCAGCTTACTCTGACAACCTTATGTAGGAAAGGTTCTCTCTCTCTTTTTTCATTAAACTTTTAATTTTTAAATGATTGTAGATTCACATGTGGTTGTGAGAAATAGTACAGAGAGATCTCATGTACCCTTTACCCATTGTCCCCCATGGTAATATCTTGAAAAAGTATAGTACAATAGCACAACCAGGGTATTGACATCGACACAGTCTGCCAATCTTATTCTCATTTCCCCAGTTTTACCTCTACTCACTCATCACACGTAGGTTTGTGTAACTACCACCACCATCAAATTAGTTTTATCACCACAGTGATGCTTCATGTTCTTTTAAAACCACTAATTTGGGGGTGCCTGGGTGGCTCAGTCAGTTAAGTGTCTGCCCAGGGTTCTGGGATCGAGCCCTGCCATTGGGCTCCCTGCTCAGCGGGAAGCCTGCTTCTCCCTCTCACACACTCCCCCTGCTTGTGTTCCCTCTCTTCGCTGTGTCTCTCTCTGTCAAAAAATAAATAAATAAAATCTTTAAAAAAAAAACAAACACTAATTTGAACTCCATTTCTTTAATTTTGTCATTTCAATAATGTTATATAAATGGAATCATAAAGTATGTAACCTTTAGGGACTAGCTTTTTTCACTTAGCATAAGTCTTTGGCAAGTCATTTAGGTTGTTAACATGTCTCAGTAGTTTGTTCTTTCTGTTGCTGAGTCGTAGTCCATGTGGTAGAAGTACCACAGTTTAACCATTCACCTGTTGCACGACCTCTCGGTTGGTTCTAGGTTTTGGCTGTTCTGACAAAAGCTGCTATGAACATTTATATATAGGTTTTTTGTGTGAATCTGTTTTCATTTCTCTGAGATAAATGCCCAACAGTGCACTTACTGGGCCATATGGTAATTTCATGTTTAGTTTAGTAAGAGACAAAAACTGCCAAACTGTTTTCCAGCGTGGCTATGCCATTTTACGTTCCTACTAGTAGTAATAACCAAGTGTGTTGAATGATGCGGTTTCTCTGAATCCTTGCCAGTATTTTGTGTTGTCACTATTTTTATTTTAACCATACTGGTAAGTGGGTGGTGAAAGGCCCCTTTCCAAGACTAAGCTTGCCTACATTCTGAGTTAGGTAGGACTTTGTTGGTACTATATAGTCTCCTTGCTCCTGATACTCTTAGGAACTAGAGGCTGCCATCCAGCCAGATACCAGCCTGGTCTCAGTCATGACTGTGAACAATGAGATTGGAGTGAAGCAGCCCATTGCGGAAATAGGTGAGTACCATGGGTGGACCTTGATGCTTGCCTACCACTGGGATCCATATGAGGAGCAAGAGTGGTCTAGGAGGGAGATCAAGGGAAAGGGAGTTTTAGTTCCTTGTTCAAAGACCTATTGTGTTTGGCATAGCAGTATTTGAATCCAGGTCTAGTATTCTTTCTGTTCTTTTCATTTAACTGCAGTTGCTGCCCAAAACAAAACACCGCCCTTTTTTCTCTTCCTCTTTCACCTTTGTCACTTTAGTACATCTCTTTATTATGCTCACTTAGAGCCCAAGACTCACCCTGTAACTCCTAAGGCACATTAGCAAATAGCTCTGCTAATCTTTGCTTCCTTTAAATTAAGAAGGATATAAAAGTTGGTCTGATATATGGAAAGGCCCGTGTTAACAAGGTAAGAAGAGTCTTACACATCAGAATATCAGGGATGTTTTGATTTGGTGATGTGTACTTGCCCTTAATTTTTCTAGTGAAGGAAACTAGCTGAGAATGACAAAGAGAGTGGGAGGAAGAGAGAAGGAAGAGAGAGAGTGAGAAGTTATTTACTGTATGGCTAAAGGCTAATGCCAGATGCAGTTTTGCCTTAGAACTCATGGTATGTTGTTGGGTCACTGCCAGGTGACTTCCCAGCATTGTGCTATGATTCTTCCCTTCTGTTGTTTCCTCAGGGCGGATTTGCAGTTCCAGAAAGGTATATTTCCATACTGATGCAGCCCAGGCTGTTGGAAAAATCCCACTTGACGTCAATGACATGAAAATTGATCTCATGAGCATCAGTGGTCATAAAATCTATGGTCCCAAAGGTACCAGCCTCTCCTAGAGTTTCTTCTCTCAGACCTCACAGTAAACTCCTTGATAGGTGTTTCTTGAACTTATTTGGGACTATTGTTGCTCTCAGAGGAAGTTGTACAATCATAGTGTCTTGCAGAATGCAAGTGTCCTTTAGCAATAACCAAAAACACTTGCCTATTTGTAGACTCTTGCAGTTAACTGTATATAGTAGTCCACTGTTCCATGGTATCTTTAGAAAATCCTTAGAGGGGCGCCTGGGTGGCTCAGTTGTTACGTGGCTGTCTTTGGCTCAGGTCATGATCCCAGCCTACTTCTTACTCTCCCACTCCCCCTGCTTGTATTCCCTCTCTTGCTGTGTCTCTCTATCAAATAAATAAATAAAATCTTAAAAAAAAAGAAAGAAAATCCTTAGAAAGCAAGTGAAGGTTAATTTGGTTGAGGAACAAAGGGTTTTATCATATCAAATTTAGCTAGATAAGGCCAGCTATCTTGTCTGCCCCACTATGATATTCAGAGCAATGTGCTTTGAGTCCTCCATTCCCTGTGTCTTTCTGTAGCCTAGGGGAAGACTGGGCTTTTACATCTCTTGGTGTTTATGTCTATATTTAATGTGTTCCTGTTAGTCTCTCAAGGATACTTATCTGTTCCCGGGGCGCTTGGGTGGCTCAGTCGTTAAGTGTCTGCCTTCAGCTCAGGTCATGATCCCGGAGTCCTGGGATCGAGCCCCGCATCGGGCTCCCTGCTCGGCGGGAAGCCTGCTTCTCCCTCTCTCACTCCCCCTGCTTGTGTTCCTTCTCTCACTGTGTCTCTCTCTATCAAATAAATAAAATCTTTAAAAAAAAAAAAAAAAAAAGGATACTTATCTGTTCCCTATGGTCCTCTTTGGCCCAGGATTGTTTCCTAGCTAGAATTCTTTTCACTCCAATCTTGTTTTCTATTTTATGGAGGTAGCCATAAAATTCCTCTGTTTCTGGGGTGAGGGCCTGTGGGGGTTGGTAATGCTGGTACACTTTCTATGTTCATAGGGTATGTCATTGGGGTATACACCCTGAGGAAAAAGCTGTGATAGCTGCTGGAAATATGTAAGATGGCTTCTTCTCAAGGTTCCCAGAGGTTATCGCGTGTTTCTGTGAGCTTTTATTATAAAAAACACAACAGGCATTCTATCTTTAATCAATATGTTGCCTTTATTGGCTTTTATTATGGGAATACGTATTTTGACAAAACCAATTGAGCAGAAGCTCTGATCAGCATTTAAATGTGTATAGGTATCTCTCACTATCCAAACTCCTGCTTTCTGAAATCAGGATTTAGATCTCTAAACAAGATAACATGGTATCTTTCACTATCCAGATGTGGGGTCAGAGCATGTGCTCTCTGAACTTGGGAACTGCAGAGATTCACATAGTGAGGATACTTGAATCTGATGAGGAAATGAAATATTTCTTAATTAAGTGTAGTTTGTTACATAAATTATTTCAAAACTGGCGTCCTTTGTAATAAATTTGGGGAGTACTGCCTTAGTTTTGGTAGATAGTACCTACAATCTCTGCCTAAGAAGTTGTTCTGCAACTTCTTAGTTGCAGATGGAAGAAGATGAACTTCACCAAGTGGCCACTCTGTTTAAAACCTGTGACTACTTTGTGACTATCTTTGCACATTCATGGTCATATTTTGGCATGAAATTCCTATAAGTTGGTTTGCCAAGTCTTAAGTTATATACATTTTTTTAAAAAAGATTTTATTGGGGCGCCTGGGTGGCTCAGTCGTTAAGCGTCTGCCTTCAGCTCAGGTCATGATCCCAGGGTCCTGGGATCGAGCCCCGCATCAGGCTCCCTGCTCCGCGGGAAGCCTGCCTCTCCCTCTCCCGCTCCCCCTGCTTGTGTTCCCTCTTTCGCTGTGTCGCTCTCTGTCAAATAAAATCTTGGGGAAAAAAAGATTTTATTTATATTTATTTGAAAGAGAGAGAGTGAGAGAGTGTGCACAAGCAGGGGGAGGAACAGAAGGAGAGGGAGATAATCTCCAGCAGACTCCTTGCTGAGTGCAGAGTCTGATATGGAGCTCAGTCCCACAACCCCGAGACCATGACCCGAGCTGAAACCAAATGTCAGACACTCATCCGACTGAGCCACTTAGGCGCCCCATTTTTAAGCTTTGATACACTTTGGGAGAGTGTGCTAATTTTTAATTCCACTCTGATCTTTCTGTTTTTCCCCCAAAGACTTTTGTTTTTGTTTGTTTTTGTTTTTGTTTTTTAAGATTTTATTTTTACATAATCTCTACACGCAACATGTGGCTTGAATTTATAACCCCGAGATCGAGAGTCGCATTTTCCACTGACTAAACCAGCCAGTCACCCGCCCATTTTAAAAAAAATTTATTCTGGGGGTGCCTGGGTGACTCAGTCGGTTAAGCGTCTGCTGTCAGCTCGGGTCGTGATCTCAGGGTCCTGGGATCGAGCCCCATGTCGGGCTTCCTGCTCAGTGGGGAGTCTGCTTCTCCTTCTCCCTCTGCCTCTTCCATTTGCTCTCTCTCTCTCTCAAATGAATAAGTAAATCTTTAAAAAAAAATTTATTCTGTTTAGACGAGGTAATATATTTACATGGTTCCAAATTCAAAAGCTACAAAAAAGTACAAGGCCAGAAAGTCTCTCACATCTTTCTACCATTAATGTAGTTCTCCTCTGGGGAGGCTGTTTTTTGAATATTTTTCTAGAATTATTCTATATGTTTACAAGCACATATATATTTCTCCTCCTACCCCTATGTTTTTACTAAAAAAATAGCATAGTATACTCATTGTTCTGCATCTTCCTTTCTTCACCTAATAATTTTTTTTTTTTTTAAGTAAAGTACAAACTTTATTCAGATTTCACCCGTTTTCTAACAGCGTATCTTGGAAATTTTATAGTGGCAGTACAGAAGGAGCTTCCTCTTTCTTTTATACACCAGCTTTGTATTTCATTGTGTGGACTATATCATAATTTATTTGCCCATTCCCCTGATGATGAATATCTGAGTTGTTTCTGATATTTTGCTCTTATGAATAATGAATGATACATTGCATGATGTCATTTCAGACATGCATAGGGAGCTAGTTTAAACCATTCGGTTATTACTCCTAGTACTTACCTTCCTGATGTTAAATTTTTTTTTTTTTTAAGATTTTATTTATTTATTTGACAGAGAGAGACACAGGGAGAGAGGGAACACAAGCAGGGGGAGAGGGAGAGGGAGAAGCAGGCTTCCCGCTGAGCAGGGAGTCTGATGTGGGGCTCGATCCCAGGACCCCGGGATCATGACCTGAGCTGAAGGCAGACGCTTAACAACTGAGCCACCCAGGCGCCCCAATAATTTTTATAAATATTATGCTTTTACTGCTGTTTCTCCTTTTCCTCCATTTCTTTTTATTTTGAAGAATTTCAAGCTTACAGAAAAGTTGAAAGAATATTTTGACCCCTTTTGAAAGTGATACTTTGTTTCATCTGCATTTTTTTTCTCTTTTGTAACAAACTTTGTTTCCCAGGGGTTGGTGCCATCTACATTCGCCGCCGGCCCCGTGTGCGTGTGGAGGCCCTGCAGAGTGGAGGGGGGCAGGAGCGGGGTATGCGGTCTGGGACAGTGCCCACACCCTTGGTGGTGGGGCTGGGGGCCGCATGTGAGGTGGCACAGCAAGAGATGGAGGTATGGGGAGGGCAATTCCCTTCTGCAACTTCTTCCCCTGTTCGGGTCTCCTATTGAGGCTTCTCAGCACAACTGAGTCAGACCTCTGCTAGAAGAGGAGGGTTAGGAAACCCATCCTTGTCCCAGTGCTGCTGGCATCTTGTTCTGAGGGAGGTGTTATGGGCTCCAAAATCCAGGTCCTTTTAGTAGTTATCGGCTCATTTATTTCTAGCTTATTGGAACCATGTGTCCAGTTATTTGTATTTTTTTTAATTTAATTTAATTTTATTATGTTAGTCACCATACACTACTTCATTAGTTTTTGATGTAGTGTTCCATGATTCATTGTTTGCGTGTAACACCCAGTACTCCTTGCAATACGTGCCCTCCTTAATACCCACACCGGGCTAACCCATCCCCCCACCCCCTCCCCTCTAAAACCCTCAGTTTGTTTCTCAGAGTCCATAGTCTCTCATGGTTCGTCTCCCCCTCCAATTTCCCCCCCTTCATTTTTACCATGTGTCCGGTTATTGAGCACCTTTGCGTGCCAGGTGCTGTGCTCAGTACTGGGCATACAGTGGTCTCCATGAGTAACACAGGATGATAGGTGGGCCTGATGCACAGTCACTTCTGAGCACAGGAATAGGGCTCCTCATCTTGTATGTTTCTGAGGTGTTAATGGTCACTATGCTTAGTCCTCCCTTGCCTGCTCCTCAGTATGACCATAAGTGGATCTCAAAGTTAGCAGAGCGGCTGACACAGAAGATAATGAAGAGCCTTCCGGACGTGGTGATGAATGGGGACCCTGAGCACCATTACCCAGGTATGGACATGCCCTTTCTATCCCCATTCTGGAAGAACCTAAGACTTTGAACCTCCTCTTACAGTGATTCTCTCTCCAGGCTGTATCAACCTCTCCTTTGCATATGTGGAAGGGGAGAGTCTGCTGATGGCACTGAAGGATGTCGCCTTATCCTCAGGGAGGTGAGTTGGACTGGATAGACAGGAACTATGATAGGGCTCATTAGCCTGGCCCCTAAGTGGCATAACAGATTATTAAGCTTCTTAGTGTGGAGATGACAGGCACAAGAGCTCTTGGTTAAGTGTAAAGGTCATTTTGTAAGTGCTGATTTTTTAGCTGGCTTGGCACTGGCTGAAGTTTGCCACCTTAAGAAGGCTTCCTGGGGTAGAATTTTGGCCTTTTGTGGCCCCAGGAGATGCGTGCATCTGTTCTAGTGTTATACTAGCTGTTCTGTTGCAGACCTCCAGAATTGAAGGATGCTCCAAAGGCCACCAAAGGTTTAGCTGCCATCTAGGCTGGTACTGATGGTGTGTTCAATCGTAGGGGAGTGAGCACTTGGTTCTCTGCTGCTCCTGGTTGTCAGACGCAGCTCATGTGGTATCATGTTCTTTCATACTTTGGTAATGTCCTTGCCCAAGAAGGATATCCTCCATAAGGGCCAGAGGAGCTAGGTTCACATTCCAGAAAATGCAGGCAGCATTGGGCCCTTTAGCTCTCCCAGATTAGAATGTCTCTTTTATCTCCATGTAATGACTTCAGGGACCTGGGGGTGGGAGCAAGACTAGGGGTTTGTGGGGGCACCTGGGTGGCTCAGTTGGTTAAGCGACTGCCTTCGGCTCAGGTCATAATCCTGGAGTCCCGGGATTGAGTCCTGCATTGGGCTCCCTACTCAGCAGGGAGTCTGCTTCTCCCTCTGACCCTCCTACCTCTCATGCTCTCTGTCTCTCATTTTCTCTCTCTCAAACTGATAAATAAAATCTTTAAAAAAAATAAAATAAAAAAGACTAGGGGTTTGTGACTAAAAGCAGATGTCGATGATGAACTGAACAAGGTCCTTGTCTTTCTCAGTGCCTGCACCTCTGCATCCCTGGAGCCCTCTTATGTCCTTCGAGCAATTGGCACTGATGAGGATTTAGCTCACTCTTCTATCAGGTCAGTCAGTTGAGCTGCAACATTTATGAAAAGCATCCTCTTTTGTATTATTCATCTCCTATTATAGTCTCCTCAGACTTGTTTTCCTTATCCCTTCTTGCTTCTTCTTGAAAGTTTCTAGAGCAGTGGTTCTCAGACTTCGTTGAGTATCACTTGGGAAGTTTGTGAAGATTTCTGAGTCCCACACTCAGAGATTTTGATTCACTAGGACTGGAGGAGGTATAAGAAACTTCTCTGGTGACGCTATTGTGGGTGATCCACAGACCGATGTTCTGAGAAACTCTGGCTATGTTCTTTCCATGTCTTTTGTGGAATAGATCCTCATTGAGTATTTGCTGAATGAATTTACCCTGGTGCCAGAGTTCAGATGCAGAGCTCTTCTCTTGTGCCTTTTTTCAGATTTGGCATTGGCCGTTTCACTACAGAGGAGGAAGTGGACTACACAGTAGAGAAGTGCATTCACCATGTGAAGCGTCTTCGAGAAATGAGGTATGCACTATGCACCAGAGAGCCTTTGGAAGAAATTGTAGTGCTGGCTCCTCTCTTGTCCTCCGGCTATGTATTCACACTGCCAGAAACCAACCTTTGAGAATACTTGGATTTTAGGATTTAGAAGTTCCACAGAGTTGGGGCCCCTGGCTGGCTTAGTCGGTAGAGCATGTGATTCTTGATCTCGGGGTCGTGAGTTCAGGCCCCACATTTGGCATGGAGCTTACTTAAAAATAAATACATACATACATACTTATATACATAAATAAAAGTTCCACAAAGCCAGATAGTGGATCTCCTTGGCTACTTGTTTTCGGAATAGGACAAAGTGTTTTTAAAAACTAAAGAACTATGTAAATTCAGATGTTTTTCATTATTATAGTATTAATATCAATACAAAATTAGCGATTTTTAGACTAAGTAGAGAAAAACTCTCTTTAAGATAGGGATTCTTAATTTGGGTTGTGTGGCTAGACTTTGGGAGGTACATGATAGCCCTGAAATTGTATGCTAAATATTGTGTTGTTTTGCATTTTCTTTGAAAGAAAGTTCATAGTTTTCATCAAATTCTCAAAAGATTAAGAACTATTCTTCAGAATGTTCTTTGTGAAGGTGCTTTATAAGCAAGGTCAAGAGATGCTTTGTCAGCCATTTGCCACCGGGGCTTCCCTTAATAGCCATAGAGCTCTACTTCTTGGGGACATTGAGGCCTCTGGAATTTTTCAGAGTCTGGCTCCATCCTGGTTAAATTCAACTTTCAGGATTCTCTTGGTCTAGTTATTGAGAGTGAGGAAGTTCGGGTATATGCCCTTCTTCCCTTTATGAACTTTCCTAGGCCTTTCTGGGCTCTGGATTTTCCTTCCCAGGGTCTAGTTGTATTGCTTAAATATCTACAGCTTGCTTAGTTTTCTTAGGCTCAAGATTCCTCCTTGGCTTGGCTTTTTGGTACTCTTTGGCACACTCAAAGGGCATTTCTACTGACCATGCTGCAAAGCCTTATTCTTCTTATCTGTGGCTTCAGCATCTTCACCCTGTTTCTTCTGATCTTTACAAACTGAATTCAGCCTGGTCTGATTAGCCCCCAGCTAAAGCTTTACAATGTGAGTCTATGACAATAAGTGACCTCTAAAGAGAAAGGACAGAAAGGAGATGGCTAATTTTAAGAGCCATGGAAAATGTCATACATAGAAAGGCATGCTGGGAATGCATGGCATAAAGGAGAGGGATAAGCCAAGAACAGAATGAAATTGGGTAGAAGAATATTAACTGGGGAAATCCAAACCAGAATCCCATATTCATAACACATTGAAGTAATATCTGGTCTGGGAATATTATCTAAGGCATTCAAGCTGAAGGGAGTCAGAGCTTAGCAGATTTATCAGCAGCAGTTCTTGTGTGAGATGGGATGCTCAGTTCTAATATCCAAAAGGTACTTTTGAATTGGAACCAGGGATGTTGGAAGCACAGTCCAACTCTGGGGAGATGAGGCTGATAGGAATTGGTTAAGGGTGCTACATACCTAGGTAATTATGGCTAAGCTCTAGACCTAACAGAGAAGTAGAGCAAAACCCATAAAGAAGTGTGAAAAGTGGTCCATGTGTGATAGGGATGAGTTGAGAGGCTGAAACTTGCTGCTTACACAGGTTCCAAGGGTCTTGGTACTACCAGGGAAACTGTGTCCATAGTCTGTCATGAATGGGATGAGAGCTTCTTGAATATGACCACAACCTGATGCCACTGGCTTGGCCCCACTGGAGCTGAGCCTGGGCTATCCAGTTATTGTTTGTTGGCAGCTGTGGAGAGGCTAAAGCTGACAAGGATTTAAAGATAGCTGGGAGGGCGCCTGGGTGGCTCAGTAGGTTAAGCATCTGCCTTCGGCTCAGGTCACGATCCCAGGGTCCTGGGATCAAGTCCCACATCTGGCTCCCTGCTAAGTGGGAAGTCTGCTTTTCCCTCTCCCCCTCCCCCCTGCTCGTGTTCTCACTCTCTCTCTCAAATAAATAAATAAAATCTTTAAAAAAAGGGAGAGAGCTGGGAAAGACTTGCTAACCACTATGTTGGGTCTCTCAGGGCAAGAAAGTGGAGAGACAAGAATGGATGAAGAGAATTCAGGGCTCAGGGGTCAGAGACCAGTGTCGGTTGTTTCCTGTCTAAGCCCTTAATCACCCAATGTCTCTTTCTTTCGGCAGCCCTCTCTGGGAGATGGTGCAGGATGGCATTGACCTCAAGAGCATCAAGTGGACCCAACATTAGAAGAGTGGGCCTCTGACTTTGTGCTGACCTCGCTTCTCCTGCCTCACCAACCCCTGCCCATCTGGATACCTTGTTATATCCAGTGGATGTTTCATGTTCAAACCAAAATTGGTGTAGCCCAGTTGACCTCAGCATCAGCCCACCATCAGCCTAAGATAGAAACACAAGAAAACTATCTTTCCTGAGCCTCAGCTCCTTTAGGGGGGGACACTCACCATTTCTCTCCAGGAGTCCTTCTCTGGTCTTATGGTGAATGGATGTTCTTGGTGGGGAAAGCCAGAGGAACTGGAAGAAGGTTCTTTGTTCAGAGACCTCAGTGCTCTATGTGGACATTTGAATTGTTGCTTACTACTGGTCAGCAAGACTAATTCCTTCAGGAACAAGCATAATCAACTACTATTTAATTTCTTTTTTGGCTCCAAAGCCCACCTCTTCATGTTGATTATAGACTGACAGCAAGTTTCTTAGAAGGCTTGTCTCCTGTTCTTGTCCCCCCTTATTTTTTTTGACCTAATGGAGCTAGAAATATCTATATGACTCCACCCACTATTCTAATACTTTGTTTCTTTTTAAAAATTGTTAATTTGCAGACCAGAGAAATAAAATCACCTTCCTGTATTTAATTTGTGACTTTATGAAAGTCTCAGAGAAAATTCCAACCTGTGGTTGGGAATCAGGAACAAACTACCACTCCACTTGATTCCCATAAATGACTTTTTAAGGAGGCGTTACATAAGCAAAAACGTGATTTCCAGCCATGGAAAGAACTAGAGATGAATGAGAAATGAAAAGGAGCTGGAAGAATAAAGGGCCTGAGGTTTAAAAAGGCATGATGTGTTTGAGAAACCAACAGGCTAATATAGCTAGAGTAGTTTTTCCATTTGTGGGTCTGACACTATAGGTGAATAGTTACCAGCACTAAAAAAAGCAAGAGAAAAAAATAGAGTATATCACACATATTTTAAGTATTTTGCTTGCTTATTTATTTATTTATCTATGAATAAGTAGGCTGTACACCCAGTGTGGAGCCCAAACCTCTGACCTTGAGATCAAGAGTCAGACACTTAACCCACTGAGCCACCCAGGCACCCCTTACTTATTTATTTTTAAATAATCTCTACATCCATGTGGGGCTCCAACCTTCAACCCTGAGATCAAGAGTCACATGTTCCACTGACTGAGCCAGCCAGGCACCCCTTAAGCATTTTATTTTGATTTTATATTTGAATGTGTATACCTGGTTGCAAATGTATTATGTGAGTGATGGTCAAAAAAGTTTGAAAGCTACTAGCTAGAAGTATGGTAAATGCAGATGGATAGGGGGAGGAGGTTTTTAAACAATTTTTTTAATTTGAGTAATTTTAGATGTAAAATTTGCAAAGATAGTACAGAGTTAGATGTCCATCACCCAATTTCTTCTAATTTTAACATCTAATATAAAACTCCCATGGTATATTTGTCAAAACTAAGAGATTAACATCTGTACATTAGTATTAACTAAACTTCAGATTTAATTCCGATTTCACCAGTTTTCTCACTAATGCCCCTTTTCTATTCCAGGAGCCAATCTTGCATACAACATTGCATTTAGTAGGTTTTGTTTTCAGTGCACTATACTATACCTGCAAAGAGTATATATAACAAAGTATAGGTTCAGTTTAAAAAGGTGGCCTGGGGGGCGCCTGGGTGCCTCAGTCAGTTAAGCGTCTATCTTCAGCTTAGGTCCTGATCCCAGGGTCCTGGGATCGAGCCCCGCGTCGGGCTCTTGCTCAGCAGGAAGACTGCTTCTCCTTCTCCCTCTGCCTGCCGCTCCCCCTGCTTGTGCTCTCTCTCTCTCTGTGTCAAATAAATAAAATCTTAAAAAAAAAAAAAAAAAAGTGGCCTGGTTTTCTAATTTGCTGTTTTTGGCATACGGGGCTAGCACCAGACAAGTCTACCACACAAGTCTTCCCAAAAACTTGTTGTGGGAACTTAGTCCCTGATTTTCTTGCTCAGTTGTCTCCTCACTTTCTGATTTGGAAGATTAGTTCAATTTTGGTGATAGTCATCATGTTGTTCAAAACCGGGCTCTGTGCTCCAGAGCTGAGATAGAACGCAAAGGTAGAGATTTGGGGTTAAGAGGAAAGACGGTTTTATTACTTCCAGGCAAAAGAGGCTGCAGCAAGCTAATGCCTTCAAAACTGCAGACTCGCTCTGTGTAAAAGGCTGAGGGGTTTATAGGAAAATACAAGGTCTGGGCGGTTTGGATAGAAATCTGGTAGTACTGCCAGCCCTATTGGTTATGTCTTCAAAGTGGTTTCATGACTAATGCTGGCAATGGCCATCTGAGTCTCATTCCTAAGTATACTTTGAGGTAAGCAAGATGTCAACATTGATGCGGAGTTCCTGGAACAAAGCATTCCACAGAAAAACAAGTGAAGGGAAGAGAGAAGCTTTAAGAATGAGGAAGAGCGGGGGGGAAAATTGTTCAGTTTAAAGTCAGTCTTGGGGTGCCTGGGTGGCTCAGTCGTTAAGCGTCAGCCTTCAGCTCAGGTCCTGATCCCAGGGTCCTGAGATGGAGCACTGCATCGGGCTCCCTGCTCAGCGGGAAGCCTGCTTCTCCCTCTCCCACTCCCCGTTTGTGTTCCCTCTCTCGCTATGTCTCTGTCTCTCAAATAAATAAATAAAATCTTTAAAAAAAATGAGGACTGGTGGGTAAGGCTCCTGGACTGAAATTTTTATTTATTTATTTATTTATTTAAAGATTTTATTTATTTATTTGACAGAGAGAGAGACACAGCGAGAGAGGAAACAAGCAGGGGGAGTGGGAGAGGGAGAAGCAGGCTTCCCACGGAGCAGAGAGCCCCATGCGGGGCTCGATCCCAGGACCCTGGGACCATGACCTGAGCCGAAGGCAGACGCTTAACGACTGACCCACCCAGGCGCCCCTGGACTGAAATTTTTAAATGGGAAAAAATAGCAGGTTTCGGTTCTGCCAGGGCATCATCAACAGAACCGTGCACTACTTTGTGGTCCATTTCATCCTCAAAACAATCACGCGAAGAAGGGACTATTTATTCCCTTTCGCATAAGACTGAAGAAAAGTAACTTGCACAAAGTCCCGCAGTGAGGGTTCGAACCACACACTCTTAACCCAACCCACGCCGCAGCGTCACTCTCCTTAGGCGGGGTTAGTGCGCAAACGTCGCACGCACAGACTCAAAGTTCCTCTCGCCACAAATACCCGCAACTTCCGGGAGATCGCCCAAGAACCTCAGCGCGCTTGCGCCACCCCGCCCCGTGACGTCTCCATTCCGTCCCTCCCCTTCTGGAACGCGGAGGTGCTGAGCGGGCTGTCGGCCATTTTGTGAAGCGGCGAAAGAGGTGGTGGCTGCTGTGGGCTCCGGGAAGCCGTTCGGGCTGGGGCTGTCGGCCGCGGGGCGGAGGCACTCGCGCGGGGGGTAACTCGGGTCTGGGTTCGGGTGCCGCGCAGCTCTCCCCGGTAAGACTCCCGCAGCCCGGAACGGGCGGGGCTGTGCGGGGCTCGAGCCGCCCCTTGGTAGCCCGGGGCGGGGCTTTCGGAGGCCTCCGAGCCCGCCGCAGCAAGCGCCCCACACAAAAGGGTCGCGGCATGGCTGCGGGGGGGCCTGGGGAGCCGCTTGCGCCTTTGAAGCCTGAGAGGATGCAGGAAGGACGCAAGAGAGGATGAGCCTGCATACCGAAGTGGGGACGAGGCCAAAGGGAGGATGCCCCCGTGGTCTGAGAGGGAGGAGGCCACAGCTGGGTGGCCCAGCGGCCTGCGAACTAACGGGGATTGCAGTAAAAACACACCTACATCCCGAATGAGCGAGATTTTCTATGCTTCCCAAAAGGGACAGAGATTGTAACTACATCTCTGTGGCCCGTAGTGAGGAGATAAACGTAGTGAAGACACTCCCTCCATCCGAAGTGGAAAGGAGGCTCCTCTGGCCTAACAGGAAAAGGGGACTAGAGTCTGGACACACCTGTGGGGAGGAAGCTGCAGTCGGTACACTCCTGTGAGTCTAGGAAGGAAGTCTGAGAACTGGCCGCCTTCGTGGTCTGAAGGTGGAGGGGCTTGCAGGGAAATGCTTCCAAGGCTCAGCGCTGGGCGGGGTTTATCCTCGAGGGTGTCGGCGATTTGAGAAGCCGGCCTCTGTTGTGAGAAGGGGGGTGAGTACGCCTCCCAAACCTCTGAGAACAGTAGTAAGATGCCAGGCCCTTGATCCCCAAGCAGGGAAGGAGCTGCAAAAAGCAGCACCTTTACATATCCCTTGGGAGAGAGCCTCCAGCACTGAAAGAGGAGCAGGCTCAATAAGAGGTGGAGGGTGGGTGCTTTTGATCAGTGAACGGAGTTTTCTTTAGTGGAGGCTGGAGATTTTAGTTGGCAGCCACGTGAAATAGGTGGGTGGGGCTTTGAGAATCTGCAGTTAGTGTCGGGGATGGACACCAGTGCAGGAGGCTTAGCTGCCAGATTGTAAATGCATGGACTTCATGTGTGCATGTAATGTGTACTTTATAGTGAAAAATATCAGCGGCTCCGGTGAAGATAACTTTGGGTTATTCAGCACAAAACATGCTGGGAGTTTTGTACCCTGACCTGAAGGCTCCGTAGGAGAGGTTTCTGGACTCAAACTGTCCTTGACTCCTGGATTTCCAGAGATGATTTAATGTAAATTGTGGTAGTTGTCAGGAACCATTCTGTATTATTCAAGAATAGTGTAATTTCAGTCAGTATAACCTGAGAAAAAATGTAATTGCAGCTGAGGGATTGTTGAAGGAGGGACTTGTGACTGGAGTGTTCTTAGAGCTTCTTGCTTGAATGGTTTAAAATCGTGTAGTTTTTGTAAAATGCAGTATTAGTAAAATGAATTGCATTGGACTTTGTTACCTAGTTTATATTGTTGATGTATTTCAGAGCATTTGCTGTTCAAAAATGTCCTACAAGTCTGGACATACGGGCTGATTTTGTTTGTTTTGTTTTATAGAAACGTAATACAAGACTGGTTGTACTCGTTTTTGAACTTTGGTGGTTTTGACCGAATAGACCATTTCTGGATTTAGTGGGAAGTAATTGTGTTCAGGCATTTTCCAAGAATATTAAAAAGTTGGGAAGAACTGTTACAGGTGGTTAAAATAATTTTATGGTAATTTTTTTTAGAAAATGAAATGTTTGGCGTGTTTATATAAAGGTTGAGGACATGCTCAGTATTATTGCTGGAAATTTTTTTAACGAAACGGAATGCATTTTATATCATCTTTATATGCTCGATTAAATACTTATTTTGTTTATGGATTGTAATGCGTAATTTGTGTTTGTGTTCATATCTGTTAGGTGAAAAATGTGAAGCTTTAGAAACCATTGTGGTAGTTACTTGGAACCTATTGTTATGTGCTAATATCGGCATACTTCTGGCTTCTTTCACTTTCTTGTGACATGCCAAATGTTTTGATGATTGCATATTGAGAGTTTGGGGGTTGTTGGTACAGTTTTTAGATGTGAAACTTGATTTTGTGGACCAGTGTGTTCCAGGTGCTGGAATCCAGTGACAATGTTCAAAACGTTTTTATTCCATTTTGTAGAGAGCCACTCCATCTTTCGGTTTAGATGAATATTTTCTTCTATAGATGTTGTAGAAAGAATTTCTAAGTGTCAGTAATTGCACAAAAGATGCTCTTAGATATCTCTCTCTAAAATCTAGGGACTGTCGTCCATTTCTATATCTCCTGTCCCGGCCACAAGTGCTTAATAAATGTTCGTAGTATAAATGAATGTTGTTAAATGTTTAGGTCAACTAAGCAGAAAAATAACTTGATCTAATTTATAGTTTATCAGATTTTACTACCACCACTCATACATTTTGGTTTGCAGCGAGTTTATTTCATTAAGTTTCAAGCAACCTTTTAAGTCTTAAGACCAACAGTGAGGGTGAATATGGTTGGCTAGGTTAGAAGTGATACTGTTGCTTTTAAGTTTAAATCAAGATAATGAACATATTTGTTGGCATTTGGGGGGGGGATTGAAAAATAACTTAATATTATAGTCTTTTTGGCAGGAAGAATATATATCTTACTTAGAAATGTCTTTTGGTTTGCCACTTTTGAGAACTCTCTGGAGGTTAATGGGAAAGTTGAATAATGAGCTGTCTAAAGGATTTATGTCCCTCAGTGTCAGAAGAATTGTTTCATTAAGAATGATCCCAGAATCTGAAATGTGATTCATTTGGGGATGGGGACAAAATCAAGTGGATGAAGCTGTGTTTTTTTCCATAATGCCTACCATAATATGATTATGCGGCTTATAGCATTGTGCCCATTATGATTGGTTCTCTGAGGTGAATATTTGAGGGGTGCTGGTTTTTGTATTTTTTTAATCTAAAGAACTTAGCTCTGCTGTACCCTGGTTATTGTTGATTAAAGACTGACAACAAAGTTAAAATTCACTTTTTGATGTTTATCACCAGATGAAGAGTGGAAACGGTTAAGTGCAACTGATTTGTGCTTTGGCTTCCTGATAAAAGAGGATTGTTGTCAGACATTTTACTCTGAAATTCCAAGTGATTGAAATGACTAGTAAATAATACGCCGTGTCATAATAATATGCTGAATGTTCATAGCAGATATTTGTAATCTGTTCATGTATCTGGTATTTCTATAGCTGAAGCAAAGCCACTATGTTAGGACTAAGTCCTAACAAAGTGGAAAAGTATACTAGAGCAACCTTTTGTTTTAGATCTTCTGAAATATATCAGTGAATTTAATAGCAAATCAGGCCCATTTTCTCCTTTGTACCTTTATGCTTTACAAATAGGTAAAACATGTGTTTTAGATTGTTTTTGTTGCATAGAACTGTTTCAGTCTTACCCTTCTAAAATTCACCAAGTCTTAATGTGGTTGGAATGGATTTTTCATTTTGGGATCCTGCATTCTGTTGCTAGCTGACATTTAGAACACAGGAATGAGTAGTTCCTGGAGAACAGTGGTGCCTCTATCAAATTATTGTGCTCTTTACAAAGTGAGGTGTTGAAAACAAAAGTACTACTACAGTTCTCAGTTTCTATTTACTTTGTCCATTTGAAGGGAGAAGTGTAACACCAAGAGTTACGAAGTTCTAGCTTCTAGCCTGAACTTTCTGTGTACTTTTCTTTGGTATGGGTTGATGTGGGCCTTCTTCCCCTTTGCTTAAATAGAAAAGATTCATGAGTTTATTTCTAGATTGATTTTGTACTTTAAATTGAACAACGTAAAATTTGAGGCATTTGCCGAATTCAGCTGGAATGTCAACTTTTTCTTGTGGAATGAGATTTTCCTTCTTGTTATAGTAATTTCTGGCAACCGTTTAGAAATTTTTGATAGTAGGTCTAGTGTGTTGCCTTTGGGTGTAACTGGCTGACTCTAAACTTGTTCGTATCCAGATGGACATTTGGAGGCTTCTTGGGTCTGGAAGGGAAGAGGCTGAGGAACCTGTTTGTCTTACCTTCAGGGCACATATCCTGGCCCCATACCAGACCTTTTGAATTGTAATCTCCAGTGGGGGATCATCTGTTAATCATAAATGCTTAACTAGAAAATTACTGTGGTTCTGTTGGTTATAGAGTCAAACTTGTACATTTAGAAAATATTACAAAATTCATGCTCTTCCTCATTGAGCATAGCCTTTACCTAAAAGCAGGCTTTTTTGTGTGTTTCATGTTTCCCTTTGTGACCTGTCAGATAAACTTCTAGGTGTGGCTTTTAAATAGTTTTAAAACTCTTTAGACCTAATTAGAACTGATTTGTACAACACATAAAAAATTAATACAGTGCTCTGGGCTTTTGAAAGCATTGCTTATGACATATGTGCATAGCTTTTGTGACAAAACAGTCTCACTCTTCAGTAATTTGAGTAGTTGTCTAGAAGATGTTTAGCTTGTCCTTTAGAAAAAAATTGGAGTAACACCGAAATTTTTTAATATGTTTTACTTTTTGGTGATGACTATTAAGCTCACAGGTGGTATCTCGAACTTGAAAGATAGTTAAAAATGAGCATCATTCTAAGTAGTGTTCTGTTGGTAATCTTTATACTTAACAGTGATGATTTTCTTCTGTTTCTCTGAATTAAAAAATGATCTTTTTGAATGTAGTTGTTTAATTATTTGGTCTTATATATTGCTTGTGAATTGTTCACAACCTCACCAATTTGGGAGTAATTCCAGTAAGAGATGAGTGACTCGTTTTTACTTTGGGGAGTCTTCTTAATATGCCAGACATTTTTAGGGAATTTTTTTTTTACAAGTTTCTTGGAACAGTTTGGTGTTAGAAGGTAAAGAAAGCACTTTTCCCTAAGATTTCGAACCCCAGTGGTTTTAAATAGGAATTAATCATTATAGCCTGAACTTTCACTTCATTTATGTTTCTCAGTGCTTGATGCTATTTTGGTACAAAGGAAAATATTTTGAAAGAGCAATTGCAAGAATTTCCATAAGAACCCTTGAATTGATGACTTTGTCATTTGTCTTGGAACTGTTTATGTGTGAACTTGCGCTTTTCATCAAGTGTTTGGTGGGACCTGAGGAAATAGGTTGTAGTTGGACTTGTATTAATGGAATTTTCTGGACTGGTTTAATCATCAAGTGAAAAAAGTAATTACGAGGTGTGAAGCTGAGCTTTATGACTGTTTTAGTTTTTAATTGATTCATTCTTGGACTAAGTTATGGCACATTCTTGATGTATATAAATATATAATGTTTTGAGAGATACTCAAATTTGAAAGCAATTTGAAACCAAGTAACAAGTATGTGTGGGATTTTGGTACATGTGTTTCTTTCTTTCTTTCGTTCTGTTTTTTTAATATTCATTCTAATGAAGTACTCTGTGGTGGTTTCAGACTCGCCTTCATAATATACAGTTCAGTGTGGCCTGTGCGTGTTGTTTTGTGTTTCCTGCATTGATTTTTGCCTCCGTTTATTCTCTATTGCAGTCTAAAAGTTGGTTTTAATTGGTTGCCCACAGGATTGACTTGGCCTCTACTTCTTGTTAAGAAAATACATCTCTTGTTTTATCAGGTAAGAGATTTTGAATAGAGGGTTTGTTTTTATACAAAATAAAATGAGACAGCTTATTTAGTAACATGAAAATATGTGTAGTAACTGACTGAATTGTGGGGGATTTTCTTTTTCTTTTTTTTAACAGTCTTATCTGAGGGATGGGGGTGGGGTGGACTGGGTGCCTTGAACAGTTGTTGCTTTCTTCGGGGTTCAGTTTTATATGGATGCATTTCTTCTGCTGAATTCCTGATTAGGCAGTAAGCTGTTTTTTTTCCTCAGGGTAGCATTCCAGACTCATTACAAATATAGGTGCTTGTTATTGGTATGGTTTTTTAATATTCCTTAGAGGTAAAGGTGTAGATAATGGGTCATACGTTTTAGAGTACCTATTTTGACTTTAGATGGAACTTTAGTGATTGGAATCTAACCCTCTTGTTAAATAACAAAGGTAGGCTCAAGATAGTTGAAATGACTTACCTGTCAAACAGGCACTTAGTAGAAGAATAGCATATCTTATTTCATATTTTTTCAGAACCTAAAACCTTTTTCTCTTTAGATGGCTTTATGAATAACTCTTGTGTTCTTTGGTTTAATCCTCAGCCCTTTTCTAGCTGGTAATCTGGGCAGATTTTTCAATATCATGTTTTCATTTGTACCTTGTGCAGACTTCCACTAAAGCCCTTCTCTTAGTAGCAGATGGTGTTTTGAAGAATTACTGTGTATGTCTCTTTAGCCCTGTGTTTAATTTTTGTGTTCTTGGGACTATATTAAATTCCCATTTTACTGTCCCAGTGCAAACTAACATCTCTCTATCTCTCAAGTGTTTGGGTGCCTAGATTACTTACCTATGATTGAGTGATTAAGTGATCAAGCATTTTTTTGAAGTTGAACAGGAATGCTGTCTTAATTTTGCATGTAGCCAATATGCTACAGACAGTAGGGAATGAGAATTTGATTTAATGTCTTGAAATCTTCTTGATGAGCTTCCATATAGACTGCTAAATAGTCGTAAATAAGAAGAAAAGAGTTTGTTGGTGTGATTTATTTTTTTTTAGTATTAATTTTTCTTGTTGACTCTTGCAAACCAAAAAGGAAAAGCTTCCCTCCTCCCCCAAATTTCTAGTGTTTTATAATGGTCTCACAAAGAGCATTTTCTGTTTGCCAGTCCATCTTTCTTCATTAAATTTGAAAGTGGCTTTTATTTTTGTGTATGTGTGTGAGAAAACTATCAAAGCCAAACAGTACATTTCTGTTTTGTGTACAGCAGTCATATTTGTTGAGATATAATTACAGATTTTGTTTTATCAAATTAATATTCACACAATATTTAACATTGAAAAACTGCTTTCATGGAGTTAGAGGATTCTTAGAGCTTGCAGTAGCTCTTTTAATGTTCCTGTTTGGGAAGTGATAAAACCAAAGCTCAAATCATTTATAATTTTTCTGAAGTCACAGAACTGGTTTAAGAGGTTTATATTTAAAAGTTGATTTTTTTTTTTTTTTAATTTTATTTGTCAGAGAGAGAGAGAGCACAAGCAGGGAGAGCGGCAGGCAGAGGGAGAAGCAGGCCTCCCTGCTGAGCAAGGAGCCCAATGCAGGACTCTATCCCAGGAGCCTGGGATCATGACCTGAGCCAAAGGCAGCCGCTTAACTGACTGAGCCACCCAGGCGTCCCTAAAAGTTGATTTTTAAGATGGCTTGGAAAACACCCCATGTTGTTGATCACATAAATTTCAAATTAATATTTTTTCCAGTCCCAAGAATTTGTTTTATATCACTTTACAAAGGGCTTCCCTTGCATTTGCTCTTGGAAGCCATAAGAACTGAAATACTGAAATTTTATTTAAATCGGGGAGAAACTTCTCAAAAAGAAAAAGTTCAGAATGAGACTTTATTTAAGGAGACCAGTGAGCTCCCAGAAATACCACAGGAGTTATGTTGAGTAAAGACTATAACAGTCACTGAATAAAGTTCATACCCTTGTTCTTTTTAAAACAAAAGCAAAACCAAAAAATACCCTTTTTTCGTTATCAGCCTTCTTTGGGAAAAACGAGACTTTTTTCAGTGTGTATGTGTGTGTTGTTTCTTTTTTTTAATGGTGAGTTTGGAAATAAGTCCTTGGATCTGAGTTTTAATTAAAACAGCTATGGTGAATGGCACTGCAACCAGGTTCTACTTTTTGGCGTGATGAATATAGATAACTAAGATTTTGGCTATTTTATTCAGTATTTCTTTTGGATTCTTTGTATGTATTAACCTTGTCTGTAATAAATAATTCCATATATAGTTTTCTTTAATAAATAGAGCTGTAATGCAGATTGAAGAGTTTTAGGTTGAATATGGAGTCCATTCTCTTTTGAGACTTGAGTCTACTTTAGTGTTAAGTATTATTTGTAATTCATTAGTATTCCAGGTTTCTCTTTCTTTTTTGCATTTTGAGATTGAGTCATATAAAATGACACTGATAATTCTACAAAGTTGTCATGTTTATAAGGAAAATGCTAAGCCACTTTTAAATACTAACTTTGATACATCCTTTGCATGTTTTTCCCCTGCAGATTGTTCAACTTTGTGTCCTGATTTGACTTACACATTTCTTTTAAATCTTACTGAATAATTAGTGGTCTGAATGATGCAATTGGTGATTCTACTTCTTATGGTGGCTTTTTTTCCCTGAAACTCTTGAGTCATGGGACTGAACTTCTAATTGTTTACAGAATTAATGCCTTTTGGAAGTTGAAATTGTCTAGGTTTTACATTGTAAATGGCACATAATGTTCAGTTTTTAGGATATTCAAATTAAAAAAAAACCTGCATTGCTTGTGATAGTTTGAGGGTATATTTGAGGGCCTAATATGGTAGCTGGTCATTCTTGTAGTTAAAAACTTGGTGTGATAAACAGGAGTCTGACCTGGCCGTTGCCTTTTCTCATCTGCAGGTGTGTGTGGTTTCAGCGCAGCATGGCTGTGGTCATCCGTTTGCAAGGTCTCCCAATTGTGGCGGGGACCATGGACATTCGCCACTTCTTCTCTGGATTGACCATCCCTGATGGGGGCGTGCATATTGTAGGGGGTGAACTGGGTGAGGCTTTCATCGTTTTTGCCACTGATGAAGATGCAAGGCTTGGTATGATGCGCACAGGTGGTACAATTAAAGGGTCAAAAGTAACACTTTTGTTGAGTAGTAAAACGGAAATGCAGAATATGATTGAACTGAGTCGTAGGCGTTTTGAAACTGCCAACTTAGATATACCACCAGCAAATGCTAGTAGATCAGGACCGCCACCTAGCTCAGGAATGAGTGGCAGGGTAAACTTGCCTACAACAGTACCTAACTTTAATAATCCTTCACCCAGTGTAGTTACTGCCGCCACATCTGTTCATGAAAGCAACAAAAACATACAGACATTTTCCACAGCCAGCATAGGAACGGCTCCTCCAAATATGGGGGCTTCATTTGGGAGCCCAACGTTTAGCTCAACCATTCCGAGCACAGCGTCTCCAATGAACACAGTCCCACCACCACCAATTCCTCCAATCCCAGCGATGCCATCTTTGCCACCAATGCCGTCCATTCCCCCAATACCAGTTCCTCCTCCGGTACCTACATTGCCTCCCGTGCCTCCTGTGCCCCCTATTCCCCCAGTCCCTTCTGTGCCACCCATGACCCCACTGCCACCCATGTCTGGCATGCCACCCTTGAACCCGCCACCTGTGGCACCTCTACCTGCTGGAATGAATGGCTCTGGAGCACCTATGAATCTGAACAATAACTTGAACCCTGTGTTTCTGGGTCCATTGAATCCTGTTAACCCTATCCAGATGAACTCTCAAAGCAGTGTGAAACCGCTTCCCATCAACCCCGATGATCTGTATGTCAGTGTGCATGGAATGCCCTTTTCTGCAATGGAAAATGATGTCAGGGATTTTTTCCATGGGCTCCGTGTTGATGCAGTGCATTTGTTGAAAGATCATGTAGGTCGAAATAATGGGAATGGATTGGTTAAGTTTCTCTCCCCTCAAGATACATTTGAAGCTTTGAAACGAAACAGAATGCTGATGATTCAACGCTATGTGGAAGTTAGTCCTGCCACAGAGAGACAGTGGGTAGCTGCTGGAGGCCATATCACTTTTAAGCAAAGTATAGGACCTTCTGGACAAACCCATCCCCCTCCTCAGACACTTCCCAGGTCAAAATCGCCCAGTGGGCAGAAAAGGTCAAGGTCAAGATCACCACATGAGGCTGGTTTTTGTGTTTACTTGAAAGGGCTACCATTTGAAGCGGAAAACAAACATGTCATTGATTTTTTTAAAAAGTTGGATATTGTGGAAGATAGTATTTATATTGCTTATGGACCCAATGGGAAAGCAACTGGTGAAGGCTTCGTAGAATTCAGGAATGAGGCTGACTATAAGGCTGCTCTCTGTCGTCATAAACAGTACATGGGCAATCGCTTTATTCAAGTTCATCCAATTACTAAGAAAGGTATGCTAGAAAAGATAGATATGATTCGTAAAAGATTGCAGAACTTCAGCTATGACCAGAGGGAAATGATGTTAAATCCGGAGGGGGATGTCAGCTCTGCCAAAGTCTGTGCTCACATAACAAATATACCATTCAGCATTACCAAGATGGATGTTCTTCAGTTCCTAGAAGGAATCCCAGTGGATGAAAATGCTGTACATGTTCTTGTTGATAACAATGGGCAAGGTCTAGGACAGGCATTGGTTCAGTTTAAAAATGAAGATGATGCACGTAAGTCTGAACGCTTACACCGTAAAAAACTTAATGGGAGAGAAGCTTTTGTTCATGTAGTTACTCTAGAAGATATGAGAGAGATTGAAAAAAATCCCCCTGCCCAAGGAAAAAAAGGGTTAAAGATGCCTGTGCCAGGTAATCCTCCAGTTCCAGGAATGCCCAGTGTGGGAATGCCCAGTGCGGGAATGCCCAGTGCAGGAATGCCCGGTGCGGGAATGCCCAGTGCAGGAATGCCCAGTGCGGGAATGCCCGGTGCGGGAATGCCTGGTGCGGGAATGCCTGGTGCGGGAATGCCCGGTGCAGGAATGCCCGGTGCAGGAGGTGAAGAGCATGCCTTCCTGACTGTAGGATCTAAGGAGGCCAGCAATGGGCCTCCATTTAACTTTCCTGGTAATTTTGGTGGGTCGAATGCCTTTGGGCCACCACTCCCTCCTCCAGGATTAGGAGGGGCCTTTGGTGATGCTAGGCCTGGTATGCCTTCAGTTGGAAATAGTGGTTTGCCTGGTCTAGGACTGGATGTTCCAGGTTTTGGAGGTGGACCAAATAATTTAAGTGGGCCAGGATTTGGAGGAGGCCCTCAGAATTTTGGAAATGGCCCTGGTAGTTTAGGTGGCCCCCCTGGCTTTGGAAGTGGCCCTCCTGGTCTTGGAAGTGCCCCTGGGCATTTGAGTGGGCCACCAGCCTTTGGGCCTGGCCCTGGGCCTGGCCCTGGCCCAATTCACATTGGTGGTCCCCCTGGCTTTGGATCTAGTTCTGGAAAACCAGGACCAACAGTAATTAAAGTGCAGAATATGCCCTTCACTGTGTCTATTGATGAGATTTTAGATTTCTTTTATGGCTATCAAGTGATCCCAGGCTCAGTGTGTTTAAAATACAATGAAAAAGGTATGCCCACAGGCGAAGCCATGGTGGCCTTCGAATCTCGGGATGAAGCCACAGCTGCTGTCATTGACTTAAATGACAGACCTATAGGCTCAAGGAAAGTAAAACTTGTCTTAGGGTAGCTGTTCACATCAATTCTTTATAGGGTAGATTTTCATAGTGCTGTGATTAATGCATCCAGATTGTTTTCCTAGTATTTCCAGGTTAGAACCTGTGGATTGTTTCAATTGCATATAGATTGGTTTCTATAACATAGAGCATTGGTTGACTGTTTACAGAAGACTCACTACCAGGATAAATACTGCTGTATGTTACAGTAAAGCTGTCTGGAGAGAACACAAAAATGATTTTGGCGTACCATTAGAGAAACCATTTGTAAAACACAAATGACCACATAAAGCTTATCAAGGAGTTTAGATTGGTTTTGTTTTATACCATATGGGATGAAGAAAATAGAAATGTCAATAGAGCTCATTAAGGGTGCTCTTGCCAGCTGCTGAAAAATAGAAGTTGGCTACTCTTGGAATTTGGTTTAAAGCTGGACAGATTTGCTTTGTTATAGGGTCAAAGCTTTGTCTAAAGTCCTCATTTTCTTTTAAAATTGAATAAAATCTCTGTATACAGATTCACTGTATGTACCTTTATTGCTTCTTGAGGGTTCTTGCTGTATAGACAGTCCTGCTTCTGAAGTTGCTGCTTTTTTGTTTGCCTAATTGACTCATTTGTAAATGAGCAGAACTGTTTTGTTGTTGTTGTTGTTGTTTTAATATAAAACTCCACACTTGGTTTGTCCTATAACCTTGAACTTTGATTTCTAATGTCACACTTAAAACTGTGTGAAATAAGTACTTTTGCCACAAAAATAAAATATGGAGTCCTCTACCTACCAGAGCCTTTTTGGTTTGACCGCCATGTTTTAGTCTAGTCAGTTTAAAAATTGTTCATGTTGTTTAGATGGCATTGAAAACCAGAAACCACTTCTAATCATTGTTTAAGATGCCAGATTTGAAGTCCTGTCCATGATGGACTAATGTTCTGGCAATTTCCTTCTGTCCCAAATTTGTGTGAAATTTTGGCCTGTAACTAAACAAAGAGGGTCCATTTATAAGAAAGAGCATTATATCTAGGTTTTTTAAAAACTGAAGTTGAAATTGTTAGCTTTGTTAGCAGTAGTGTTATAGAATAAAAGATTCATAAGCTGTTCCATAGATGTGCATTTAATCCTGTTACTTGGAGGCTTTTTGGTCTAGTTGTTTGATCAGGAGCCTGTTCATAAAAATTATTCATACAGAGTACAAGTGCAGCTGCCAGAGGGGAGAGAATTGAGACTCCTTGCCCTTTCATACTCTTCTTTGGTATTCAGGACACTAAGGCAGGAGGACCACATGGGTTCTGGTTGGTAAGTGTCCCTGTCATGAAAACATTTGCCTTACAACATCCTGCTCACTGCTACAAAAGGCTCTACTTATGGTTACTTTCCTTCTTAGTTAAAATGCTCTAACGATGTGTCACATTATATTATAAACATATGGAATGGGAGATTGGTGAGATATCATGAAAAACAAATTTTGTCTTTTACATGGGCCTCTGTCTTGGTTTGAAATATCCCCAACATTTCCTGCAAATCAATGTACTTACAAAGGGGTCAGCCTTTTAAAAGAAGTATTTCCTATTAAAGAAAATAGTGCCTTTTTGGTGTTGCAAGTTAGTGGAACACTGAAATACAGCGTCTCGTGTAATTTAGAGTTAAGAGTGGCAGCAGTTTCATTGCGTGATAAGATTTGGAAAGCCTTTTCATCACTACAATCTTAGAGGATTGACAGTACAGGATTTTTTGTTTAGGGAAAGGATTGTTTAGACTTTCAAAGAAGACATGGCTGTGTTGTGGGTCTTTTGACAATTCATGAATACAAATTTGCTTTGACAGATCACTAGATATTGCCTCCTCAACTAAAAAAGCAATATGATGTTTATATATGCTGTTCAATTAAGTTTTCTGTTAAGTAATCATTTCTCATTCCAAAGACCAAGTGCAGAAAACTTCAGCGCTGCTTGGGAGTCTTATTTCAACTGCAGATTATTTTCCCATTGGAGAGCTGACTATTTTCATTTTAGAAAAATGGGTTGTTTGAAGATGAAAGCCTTTTATCTTTTTTCACAGTTTATTTTGGTTATATGTTCGTACAATCTTATTAAATATTTCATATACTTTATTGCAACTACTTTGTTATTTCTACATCTTAGATAAATGCTGAAAAGGAAAACTTGATTTCATTGTTCATCAAATTAAATAAATTAAGAAAATAGTGGTTTGTGTAGAATTTGGAGAGAACTATGTTTCATATTTGGTTGAGTCACAACAGTGCTTCTCTCGTTGTGAAATGTAATTAAATGCTTTGCCCTCTGGAACTTGATTTTTGTGTATCTGAGACTTATTAATAGAGTGCTAACTGCTAAGCGTACTGTTCATCTTGTTATGGGCATTGGAGTTTGAGTTTAAAAAAAATTCTTGAAAATACGTTCTGTGCAATCACTCATACCTCTCTTCCTGCAAACTTTCTCAGAAAAACTAGGTTTGGGGTGAAAATGAATTTATTTTCTCATTTGCTTTGTATGGTATGAAGGATTTGTAAAGCTTTGCTCAAAGTTGTGTGCATTTGTAAACACTATCATGATATTTTCAATTTTATGTGTAAATTTTGTCTTTGGTGACTGACATGAATGGAAGAGAATCTTTTCCATTAGGTTTAATTCCTCCCACCCCCTTGCCGGGGTGTTTTTGGATTTTTTTAGTTCAAAGGATTAGAGATATCTACGAAATGTATTTTATAAATAAGCAAATTTGTAAACTTTTTCTGAACTTCAGTGAAACATTTAGTTCACAAGCAAAATTTGGAGGTGTATTCTGTGTTTAATACTGTAGTTTGGATGTACAATTATTAGTGGCTTAAAAAAAAAAAATGCAACACTATTAAGTGAAATGTAGGTCCTAGCTTTGTGCTCCAAGTTGTCAAAGCATCAACCGTGAAAATTTCATTAGGGAAATTTTTATTCAAAATTTCAGAGAGTAATGTTCAGTGTAATTAGGTCAGTCTTAACCCACTGGATGAAAATCTAGGGCTGTATATGGACATAAGCAAACATACCTTGGATAAAATAAGGATCCATGAAAGCCTTAATCAAACTCAAAGTCCTTTTTATTGGATTCTGTCATTGTGTACAGGTGTGGGTCAAATGTTTAAAAATAAATCCACTCATCAATTTCAAGAACACTTAATGAGTAAAGAAACCATAAAGTTGCTGCTAGTTAAATCTGTAAAGAATTTCTAGCAGTGATCACTTTTAAAACTTATTTCCCACTCTTGCAAAATTACCACATTTAGTTTTACTGGCAGTTCTATAGTAGTCCAAGCATTAGAAACCAAACACAATAAAATGATTCATTGCCAATATGGCCACAACATTGCCAGCAAATACTGCCGTGGCATCATTCAGCAGAGGTTTTTGTTTATAAAGATGAAGTCTTGAATACTGTTCAATAAACTTGTCACAAAATAAAAGAGGCTGATGCTTTTAATGCTTTACACAAGAGTACTCTACTGAGCTATACCATCAGGTTTTTTGTTGTTGTTGTTGTTTTTTAACTCCTACAAATATTTTGTGCCTTTGGAAAGGTGGATTTGGTGATCTTGGAGGTAACCATTGTTGCTATCCTTGTCTGCTAATGCTCAAGTGTGGAAAGAAGATACCTGGAACGGCAGGGAGGAAACTTGATTCTAGGTCAAATCTGTGGTATCCACCTTTTCAGACTTTTATCTTGTATGCTTTGCTAGCAAGCCACTTCGTTATGTGGACTCAGAAAGAACCAGAAACCAGGTGCTCCTTTTTACAGAAGGTGTCTTAAAGGAGGCTTTGAATTGTCTTTTTAAAAAACTGATTACTTTAAGAAATGGGAAAAGAAATCTTCAGAATACATTGTCAATTGCACATACTTCTAATTAGAGCTTTTTCTTTTTTGTTTACTTACTCTTGCATTAGTATGTATTTTGAGGTGGGGAAGTGGGGAGAGGAATCAAAAATACTGCTGCTTTCTGACATTAATGTTCTGGTTTTGTCCCTTCCACATTTGTTCAACTGCTAAAAAAAAAAAGTAGCAAATGAAAAGTTTCCATGAACTCCAGAGTCCTTTTTAAAAAAACCTGGATTGGAGTTGCAGAGAAATTAGTGGGCTATTCCTTTTGACCAAAGCTCTTGAAAAATATATATAACTTTTATCTCTATCATGAGTTTTTAGCCTGTATTTGAGTTTCAATACCCAGGTTGTTTTAGAGGGGTTTAGACTTAAACATACTTAATTCCAGGTGGTTGCTGAACTGTTCTAAAATTATGAAGGTTTGACTAAGCATTTGAAAAATCGCAGAGTGAAATCAGCTGCCTACAGATACCCAGAATGGCCTTTACCATCTTAAAAGGATAGACTGTATGCTAATAATATGTTTTGTTTTCTTGCTCAGGAGAAAACTCTCACTTTAATTCATTGTTGTCTGCTTTCCAGTGTTTTACAACAAGAAATGGTTTATCAGTTATGAGCATCGCCACCATTCTCCTTACCCCCCAAAAGTAGAGCTTTTATAGGATATGATAGAGTCCAAACTTACGACTGAAAAAATTGCTTGATTGCAGTTTTGTCTTTTCAGTATAAAATCTGATAGATCACATTGACTTACTCTAAAATTTCTGGAATGAGTGTATTCTGGTGGTGGCACAGTTCTCTGATGCTGTAGTGACTTTTCTGGAAAAACCCTTCTGTCCGACAGTATGAGCAAGTTCATCTCTTAATGGTGCCTGTTCATGTAAATGTTAATTCTTTATTGTGCTGTTACTGGATTTATTCTTGTTGCCTTGTGCTACTTTGTGCCAGAGGATCTCACAAGCATCTTAGAATATGGCTCCTTTTCTGGATCAACATAACTAACAACGAGCAACTAAGGTGGCACTGCTTTTCTACATACTGCTCTACTACTGAAGAGTCCAGAAGGGGCAAAAAAGCCACTTGGTGAAAGCATTCTAGCCCCAGGGGCAGAAGGGCAGCACTCTAAAAATCTGGGGGCAGCAAATAGTGCTGGGGAAAATCTCATTAATCATTATCTTTTAAAGATTTTTTTTTTTTTAATTTATTCATTTGAGACACAGAGATAGAGCATGAGCAGGGGGAGAGGCAGAGGGAGAGGGAGAAGCAGGCTCCCCGCCAAGCCAGGAGCCAGACGTGGGGCTTGATCCCAGGACCCTGGGATCATGACCTGAGCCGAAGGCAGATGGTTAACCATCTGAGCCACCCAGGTGCCCCTACCCATTATCTTTTAATTCCGAGAGGCCCAGGGACCTTCCCCTAGTGAAAATGTTGATAGTTAAGTCCTAGAGACTAAGGAAACACCAGTTGTGGGTTAAATGACACAGCAGACATTGGAATTGGCATCCCAGCTGTACCAGACAAGTGGATTCTGATTTTAGTAGCTTAATATTTGAGGTCATTTTTCCTGGTGAGCCAGTGGCTTGCTATTTCATGTTGAGAGGAGGAGGAGGTGACTATTGGGGAAAAATAGAGCCATAACCAGCAAGAGAACATAATTCAATATGGACAGTCAGATATTGAAGAAGCATAAAACACTCCCAGGAGTGAGCTGTGCTATATTCAAACAGGCTGCCCCTTAGTGTTTCATTCCCTCTCCGTGCTGATGCTGCCAGTTTTTCCCCTTTTCCCTGCTTATAATAGTAAGTCTGTTGGTAACCAGGGCTATGAGTTTCTCACTGCTATTTCTGTAGCCTAGCCGCCTAACTCGGGGTGGGGTGGGCGGAGGAATGTGAGCTCACTCACAGTTCTTGATTAGTGAATAAGATTTATCACTTAAGCATGTGTGTTACATGCCAGATGTAACGGCCACATTGTGCTACCTTAAGTCACCTGTTAGTCCTTGCAGAGTGGGGAAGGCTTAAGGGTAAAGATATTCAGCTACTTAAGGGGTCTTAAATCATACTAACTGGTGCTGTTGCTGCTTTCATTTTTCTTTTGTTCCACTTGGGAGTGAGTTAATGCTATCCTCCACTACACTCCCCCACATACGGTGTTGCTGTACAGAGATGGTTATGTCCTTTATACATAACTCCCTTCTGTGGTACGGGCCTATGGGACCAGCAGGTCCCTCTGCTCTAAATCTGGCTAAAGTGGAAAGACTAATGCAGCTCTTATTTTCTGAAGTAGATATTGTCAATTATCTTTACTTCTGTGACCACTGAATTGACAGGTTGGAATTGGAAATGTCTGTTGCCTCCAAGCTTTTAAGACAGTTTTACATGGATAATCAGCTTTGCCATAGCAGTAACCCATGTTAACTAAATTTTTTGAGCAGTGTTACACACCCAGCACTTCCACTCTGTGATAGAAAAGGAAGCAAAATAAGATGCTTGTTTTTAAAGACCTAAGGTTTTAAATTATACAAGTAAGTGCTCTGTTGTACTTGTGCATGTATGAGGTACACTCATAACCTACAGGAACTGGATGGATAAGGGTTTCCTGTATAGTTGCTGAACAAGTATGATGGAAGTATAATGGAAGCCTTGTGTGTAAGCTGAGGAAAGGCATGATCTCTAACCAAGATTCTTGGGGACACAATATGTTAATTTAGTAAAATGAGATGTTTAATAGTGTGAGGGAACACAGTGGCACTATCTAAAATGTGTTTGTCCTGGAAGCTCTTAAAATTGTGCTATAACAGTGAGCCTGAGTGGCGTGACTGAGCTGAATGGTGAGTAAGGCAGGCAGGTGAAGGTTGTACTGGGGTGTCCTGACCTACCAGAGGGATAGAATGTTTTATCTTTTTAATAACCCTTTGATTAGCTGCCATATTACCACTTCTTACAAACAGATGGCCTAATAAGACATTCATAAATGCTTCAGAATTAAGTGAATTTCTCCATCCATTTCATCACTTACACAGTCCACTATCTGAAATTGGTTCTTTTCTAGTTTTGCATTGATTTAATAGAGTTTCAGCTTTTCTATATTAAATGTCCACCTCTTTGTTCTTGTTTTTCTACACCAGTGCTGTTCCAAGAGAATTTTTTTTTAAGATTTTATTTATTTTGAGAGAGCTTGTGAGCGGGGCGAGGGGGGGTGTGCGGAGGGCCAGAGAGAGAATCTCAAGTAGACTCCACGCTGAGCATGGAGCCCGAAGTGGGGCTCAATCTCATGACCCTGAGATCATGACCTGAGCTGAAGTCAAGAGTTGGATGCTTAACTGACTGAGCCACCCAGGCGCCTCACCACTGTAGCTACTATTAAATTTAAAAAGCCGGCTAGTGGCTGCTATATTGAACAGCACAATTCTAGATTCACAGAGCAACAGAAAATTTACTCTTCCATATCTGGTCTTTGGAGATCACCACGCTAGGCAACACTGACCAATAGAAATAAGAGTCACTTAAGTTATTTAAATTTTTCTAGTAGCTATGAAAAAGGCAAAAAAAACCCAAGTGAAATTAATAAATTTTAGCCCAGTATATCTGAAATGTTACTATTTCAGTATATACTCTATAAAAATGACTGAGATTTTTTGGGTACTGTTTTCAATTTATACTTTACAGCACATTGTGATTTGAACTAAGCATATTTCAAGTGCTCAATATCCACTTGTGGGTAGGAGGCCATCCTTCTGGACAGTACAGATTTAGAATATGAGAAAAGTTATCCCGTCATTTCTCTTAGCTGTGTTGCCTCTTTCAGCTGTTTCTTTACTTTTGAGTATTTGAATTTTATTGCATTCCTCCTAACCTTCCCCATTCCTGTTATGTTGGCAGTTCTTTTGAAGCAGTTAACTTACCTCAGTTACCGTTTTCATGGACTACAGTTACCTTTTTCACTGGCTAAAGGGTCTTATATTGTGAAATTATTAATCCACCAGAATCCAGCAGCAGAACTAGAATTTTCCCCATCCCCCGCCGGCCCCCGCCCTGCACCCCATTTGCAATGGCAAGTGGGCAAGTCATTGTGTGTCTGTAATGCAATTTCCTTATTAAAGCCCTCTCTTTTCTCAACTTCCCTAACGTACAAATTCTGAAGAACAACCCATTTTAAGACTTCCTATGTATCCCAAGTGGATTTATTCCTTGCACTATGAAATGGGTAGTTGGCACTGTGAACTTGCATGGTGCAAGAGGGACTTGCACTATGAACAATAGGTAGGTTTCTTTTCCCAAGGCTCCGGTCTGCTGCTTTTCACTTGGCTTCTTTATGCCATAGATTACATTGCACACTGGAAATGCACAAGCTCTTGCTGATGTCCTTGCCCAGGAGATGCTCAGGAAGGTGGTCCAGTACTGTTGTCTTATACACCCTACTAGGCTCTTTAAAGAAGGTAGATTAACGGACTGTGGATTCCAGCAGGGCAGACTGGGGGCAGAATTGGCTGCCTGGTAGATACTCTCTGAAAATTTTGATAAAAATCCCATTTTCCTCAGCTGAGCTCTACTTTGCAGAGTTTGTGCTTGTTATTTAAGGTTTATTCCTTTGAATAAACTTAAATTCTAGTCCTATAAATGTGGTGGAGTCTAGCAGTTCCTCTGTTCCTGCCCTGACGGACAAATAGGGGAAACGTGGTGGATGCAGAATTCTTTTCCATCTAGTATAAGGCTAGTTGGTATAGGTCATGGGAAGAGGCCACATGAGCCTCACTGCTCATGTGTAGTGGCCAGGTGGATTTCAGATTGGATTACAAGGTGTGAGCTGTTGCTAAAATGGATGGAATAGAAATCATATTCTTAAGAGTTGTGGTTCATTAGTTACTGTATGTCCCAGGATTAGTCATTTCCTTTCTCTGGCCTCAGTGTTTTAGGTAAGATTAAACGAGATAATCTTATTATGCCCAGTTTCAAGGTTCTGTGATTCTTTGAACCCAGCCATTCTGTTTCTTTCTGGAAGTTTGTAGGTAATTTGAACCTTAAACTACAGAAAGGCCAGTGGAACTCAAAATTTTGGTCTGGTTACTGCTCTGCTGCTTTTTCTGAGTTGGACAGTCTCACACTGCAGCTTGAGAATTTCATTAGGAGAGAAAAGTAGGGAGGTTCTTCATTCCCTCCAGTTAGGTCCTCCGGAGCAGGTAGACCAGAGGCATTTTTCTTGGTTGTCCCATGAACCAACAAGTTAGATAATGGTACAAAGGATCCATTTATGAGCCCTGAGAAGAGGAGCAGTTAACACATTATTGGGCACTTACTCTGTTAGTGTCAGGGAGGGGATACTTTGCCTGGTTGCATGGTTGGCCTCATTTTATCCTCACAATAACCCTGTAAAATTGACACTATTATTATTTTCCCCACCTTACAAGTGGGGAAATCCAGGGGAAGAGAAGCAAAGTAACTTGCTCAAAGTCTCATTAATAGTAAGGGTAAACCGAGATTATTCAGTCATAGGCTGCCTGCCTGACTCCAGAGGCAGAGCCCCTCCTTCAACCATTGCCTGTCCCTTACTTCTGGGAGATGTGGGAGGCCACTGGCAGCACTCTTCTGTCAGCGGTCTTGAGCCTGCTGGGGAAGGGATTCTGGTCTTGCTCCAGTACTCCGATGTTTATTTTGAAGTAGGTGGGTGGAGGCTTCGTGTAAACACATTCAGAGTCCTAGGGCAGAGAAGAACTCTCACTCCGATACTGTCCTGTCTTGCTTGAAGGCCATATGTTCTTCTTCAGTTTGCTTCTTTCCCCATATCCAATTTGCTCCTCAAGCTAGGTTCTCTTTGAAGAGTTGGACACAGGTTGTTCAACTTTGGGTAAGTCTTCTGGGGATGTTGTAGTTTGACTTCCAAACTTTTTTGACCTTCACAGAATATAGCGGGATGGGACACCCTGTGACCATTTACTGTACCATATTTTCCTGCTTTTCACTTTTTGTGTGACATTCACATTTTAAGCGTTCTAGAATTGCCAAATACAGTAGCAGCCAGACTACTTAGTATTAATGTGGATCTAAACTAAATTATTGCTTAAAATTTTAGTTTAAACACAATTTTTATAGCCTGTAGTCATATGTGTGAAAAAAGAATATAGTTTTATAGTAAGGATTTACATATTTGGTTCAGTTTGTGACCTGTGAGGACTGTCTTTGGGGCTGCTAATTTAAATTTGGGGAATCTCTGAGTTATAAGGGGATAAGCAGGGGTAAAGAAAAACTTGTCGACCTTACCCATGTCCCTTGAGGCAGAGAAGGAAAGGAACAGTGGTGATGGGCGTAGTTCATCTTTTCAATCTGAAGGGAAAAGAGTATTCCATGGGTGGTGCTCTGCCCATTGGGAGCCTGTGGAGAATTTCCTGATTGGCTTTCAAGACTTGATCGAGCATCTGAGCTGCTCCAGCATGCCAAGGTAGGCAACAGGAGTGTGATCATGGCTTTGGTTTGTTGAAGGAGTGATCCTGGCACCCGGACATTGTGGTGCTGTATTCTTCCTCTTCAAAGCCTGGAAATGGGATTGAAGGCTGGTTCCTTTCTTTGTTAGGCTTTTGGGAAGGGAAGAGGGCAGTGTAATACCTGAGCATGAAAGACCAATGAGTTTCAGCTTGACTGGCACTGAATTGGATCCAGGAGAAGAGATGTGTTCATGGATTTATGAAGACCAGAATTAGAATCTCCAAGGCAGGGGAGGGGATGCCCTAGAAAATGGACAAGTCACTCCCTTTTGGCAGAGTGGGTTTCCCTATCAACAATGGTAAACCAGCTAGCTGTGGGAAGGAAAGCTCTGATTTTATCATTTGCCCAATTTCTGTGGCTTAAAACTTTACCAAATTCATTTACAAAATTACTTAATATTTAACACTTGTCTCTTGTAAAACCATACAAGCCTGCTCCAGCACACTGCTGCAAGCCTCCCTCGAGGTGCTTTGAATTGCTATCATGTGCTTAGGTCTATGCTGTGCGAAATAGGAGATGCTGAAGCAGTGTTTGTTCTAAGGATGTTATTTTACAGACAGGTGAGGAGCTGGAAAAATTGACAGTATAGTTGTGGTGTGGATTGAGTATAGTAGTCCAGAGTGAGAAATTGTTGAGTGATGGAGATATTGTGAAAAAGAGCATATGAGAGCTAGGCTTGAAGAATGATGATAATAGCTAACACTAATTGGTAATAATAGTTCTAGACTGTGCTAAGCACCTTGCATACATTATATGAATCTTCCAAAAAAAGATAATATCCCCCAGTTTTGAGGAACCTAAGGCTTAGTATTTTGCCTAAATTACATAGGTAGGACATCGTTTTGGTGGGTGTGTAGTAGTATCTCATTGTGGCTAGGGAGAGACATGAGGCCAGTATTTGGAGCCTGGTCACTTCACCACAGGACCCATACTCTTGCCCACTACATCACGTTGCTGTTGGATATAAGAAGGAAACTTCTTCAGGAGAGGAGGGTATGACTATAGTCCAAAGTTCTAGACGAGATAGGAGTCAGAATATTTGAGTTTTGGTCCTCATTTTGTTTAGCCATGTATGTGGCCTTAGCTAAATCACATTTTATCTCTCTGACTTGAATTGAGGGACTTGGATTTAAAGGATCACTCGGTTCCTTTTTATTTCTAACAATGGAGAAGAGCAGAGGAAAGCAACCTACAAGGGAGAGCAGAAGGGAACAAAGCTTCAAGTGTTAGAAAGCAAAGGCAGAAAAGATTGGTGCTATATACTTGGTGGCTTCTGTTTGCAATTCCTGACTAGCACCAAGTGGAAAGGTTGGGGGTGTTGGGAGCACATAGAAATAAGCTAGTCTTCTGTGTTGAGTGTTCCTAAAAAGCTCATTTCTCCCCTGATGGCTTCAGCAGCAGGCTAGGACTAGATTTGGGTCATTTCGAAGATCCTTGGATTATCATTCCTTTCCTAGCAGTAATTCAACAAATATTTACAAAGCACCTGCTATGTGTGAGTCACTAGAATGGGAGCAAGACAGATCTCTGGTCCCTTCTCTTGTTGAATTTATAGTCTACTAGAGGTAATAGATAAACAAGTTGCACATTTTGATAGGTTTATGAGAAGCTGAGTTTTGTTGGTTTGGAGTCAGAGAAGGTCTGTGACTTTGTTGAACTGAGAATGGAAATGAAGAGACCAGTTAGGAGACTTACAGGCATCCAGGCAAGATATGCTGGTTCAGAAGAGAGCGCGCACACACCTGGCAAATATTAGCCAGACCTCTCTTACAGAAATAAGTGAGAAAATTTCTGATACTTTTATTGACTCACTTAAATGTGATATTTAATATGGTTTTGTAAAATTGGAGTAAAAGCCCCCATGAGATTAATTATGATGGCACTAGGTGAAAAGTAAATGAGTCTGGCTTAAGGATGTAGCTGTTCAAAGGATATAGGACAGAAGAGTGACATGAACTAGGAATTTTAATTCTGTAAGATTTCTAAACAGAGGTAGGCTTAGAAATAAATTCTAAAGGAGATCAACAGGATTTGGGAGAGATTAATAATCCCAGGCATTAGATAATTTAAAGGGACTATGACTCAAAGGATAGAAAAGTACATATTGTAAAGATTTGCTTATAAAGAATTGCTAATTCCAATGAGAAGCAAAGCAAGGAGATTGGGAATAAAACTGGTAGCACAGGAAGTTCTGGTCTCTTAGAAATGGAATCCAGTCCCGTATGCACATGTAGGCCCACAACATTCTGGTTGGGGTTTTAGTCTGGTCCAAGAAGAAACTGAGAAAGGATAGAACAGGACCAATCGTGGGGAAAGAGAGGGTAGACATGGTAATAGACTGGGAAAGAATGCTCTTGTCTACCAGAAATTGAGGCCTAGCACCAGAAGAAGCGCCTGGCCCACTGCCCGTGTGTCTTCCCCAGATCAAAAGCCTCTCTGTCTGGGATCTTCTGAGAAGTCAGAGTGAGGGAAAAGGCAGCAGCTCCCGTTGTTGCCTGTAACCTCACCACCACAGATAATTACTGCTAATACTTTTGTAGTTCTCAACAAAGTGTCAAGGATAAACCCAGAGTTCTCCACTTTGAGTCCTCCACTTAAATTTTTCCGCAGCATTTTATTGTGAAAACTTTGAGTGTACAGAAAAGTTAAAAAAATTATACAGGAAATAGATTCTACAATTTAAATGCTCCTATATTTGTTTTACCACATAACCATCCATTTTATTTTTTTGGTGCATTTCAAGAAATTGCAAACATCACACTTCACCCATAAATATTTCAACATGTCTTGCGTTCATTATTTCATACAGGCTTGTTGGGCAGGGGGAGGTGGTAACATTTACATACAATAAGATGTATACACCTTAAGTGTACCATTAGATGAAAATGAAAAATGCATTCATGACTCACATTCCTATCAAGATAAGGAACTTTTCCATTCCCCCTAGAGTTATCTCCTGTTGCTTCTCAGTTGATACCTGCCCCTCCCCTGGGGGACATGGGAGGAACAACCAGTATTCTGAATTTTTTTCACTGTAGATTAGTTTTGCCTGTCTTAAAACTTTATAAGTGGAATCTGTGTATTTTATGCTTCAGATTCATCCATGTTGCAGATATTAATAGTTTGTTTCTTTTTGTTACCAAGCAGTTTTCTAATACATGTATAAACATGATGGTTTATTCATTCTCATATTGATGGACACTTGAGCTGTTTCAAATTTTTGGCTATTATGAATAAAGCTGCTATGAACATTCTTGTACAAATCTTTTTGTGGACATAATGTTTTCTTTCGGATAAAAATCTAGGAGTGGAATTGCTCTTGGACTAGATGTGTGTTTGGTTTTCTAATAAGCTGCCAGACAGTTTCCAAAGTGGTATATTTAATGCTTTCACTAACAATGTATGAGATTTCCATGCCCTTGCCAATATTTGGCATTGTCAGTTTTTTTACTTTTAGCCATTGTGGTGGGTATGTGATAGTATCTTGTGGTTTTAATTTGCATTTCCCTGATGACTAGTGCTGTTGATCACTCTTCCTTTGCATATTTCCAATTCATCTATTTTCTTTTATGAAGTATCTGATCAAAATTTTTTTGCCCATTTTAAATTTGTCACTTAATATTGAGTTCCAGGAGTCCTGAATTTAAATTTTAAAGCTCAGTTGTATAAGATAAGGATAGAGAAGACTTACTGCTGGGACAGTATTTCAAATGGAAAAGGCCTCAAAGTTTGAGTTGAGCAAAAGCAAATGTTACCGTTTATTCAGCAAATGGTTATGGGTACTAACTACCTACTAAGCACTGATACTAGGGATACAGAAATAATACCCAGCCCTAGTTCCAAGGAGCCCATGGATTATGAAGGTAGACAAAAGTCAAAATTTTGATATGGCAGTTTCAATGTTATATCACTAATATTTAATTTACTGAGTACCTGCTATTGGGTAGGTACTGTTATAGATACTGGAGATAGAGAGATTAAGCAAACCAGACATGGTTCCTACTCTAATACAGCTTACTTTCTCGGGTGTCTATGGATGAAGACAGTGCAGAAGCTCTGATACAGGGAATGAGATTGATGTTGTGTGTATGTGGGTCAGAAATGAAACCTGGCTGGAACATACTTGTGTGGCTAGGTGATTAGTTAAGTGTCAGGTCTTTCAGGGAAGGCCTTGTAGACCACAGTAAGAACTTTGGACTTTTGAGTGTTTGGGGATGCCATCCCAGAGTTTTAAACAGAGAAATGGTATGGTCTAGTTTCTGTTTGGCTAATAAACACAGAAGTGTGTCTGTGTGTGTTTGAAGGAAGATGATGAGGAAACCATGTAATCATCTAGAGGAGAAACAATAAATTTTACTTGGGGATTGTGGGCGAGGCTTCATAAAGCAATAATATAGCAGAACTTTGGATGACAAGGCATTTGTTAGACAGGAAAGTCAGAGGTATCAGCGTGTGCATGTTCCAGGAACCAGAAATAGCTTTGGATGACTAGTTGGTTGGGTGGTGGAATAGCAGGAGGTAGAGCAGACTGGGAAGGGCTTTGAAGGTTGAATTAGGGATGCAGGGTCACCATATTACACAACTACTGAATTCTGTGCAGATGTACTCTCTGGAGTTGTGCCACAAGGTGGCCTTGCTGAGGAGTTTGGCTCTGAACCTAAGGGCCATGGGTGTCTGTGCAGGACTTCTAGTTAAGGTAGAAACTCTGGAAGCTGACACAAGGAAGACTAGCTGAGGCATTGTTAAGGAGGAGAAGCCAGTGAGGAGGCAAGAGACATTGAGCCCTGAAGTTAGATAGGGGTTGTTAAACCAGAGGGCTTTGAATAGTCAAGAGGACTTGAGTTGTGGATTGGGGGAAAAAGCTAATGAAGTCCTTTAAAAAACACAAAATAAACTATAAAATATTGAAATAATACAGAAGTATATAGAGATTATAAAATCCTCACCTTCATTCCCCTTCCCTGAGGTGTACCTCCGAGTTGCAATTTTTGGTGTGCCTTCCATTTTTCTGTATATTTATTTTGTGTACCTATTCAAATCTATTGTATATACACATACAGTTGAAGTTTAAAATGGAGTCATACTTTTCTTACCATTTTTTGTGACTTTATTTTTTCATATAATACCAATATAATATAGTTCTGCCTTGTATTTTACCTGCTACTCAGCATTCCATTGTTTTAATGTACCATAATTTACTTAGTACCCAATAGATAGACCTTTAAGTGTTCTCAGGTGTTTTACTGGTTTCAGCAATAATGAAATGAACATTCTTCGTTTGTTTCTGTTCTGTGCAAACACTGCCTCAGAGAACATGTGAAGTGAGAAGCATGGAGTCAGATTGTGACTTGGGGAAGTTGTGGTCCCACTCCTTTGGGAGTATGTGTTTTTCTCTGGATCTGTTCGTAGGGAACTTCCAAAGGGGGGATGGTCAGGCAGGTCAGAGTCTACAGGCCACATTCTAGGGGCAACACTGAAAAGAACTGGGGCTCTTTTTCCAGATTTTAGCTGGGGATTTCACTGCTTCCAAGTATCAGATGGGTTCTCAGAGGGAGATGGAATAAGGCTTTCCTTGTGGAAGATTAGACTGGGGAGAAATAGGACAAATGTGTAGAAATGAGAATTCCAACAGACTTGAGTTGGTTTGGGTAGGACTTTATGGAGCAGGACTATCTAAATGGATTAGAAGAGTGGTGGATTTTCCATCATTGGATGCTTTCAAGCAGAGACTGAGGTGCTAAGAACAGGCAGTATGTGAAGCAAGCCAAAGTGTAAGAGTCATTCCAATGTTGGTTGATAATAGCACTCCAGATGGAGACCATGAGGCGCCAAGATGGGAACAGCACTAACTGTGGGCTAGGTTGGGGGAAGGATTGACTGAGGGTCAGTTTAGGGGAGGCTAAGGCTGGAGGCATCCTGGGGTATAGCGCTGGGAAACCTGGAGTGCTGAGTGAAGCTGGGTGAGACATCTGACGTCATCTGCACTTTTGGTACAGACAGTCTGCAGGTGTATGGGTCAGCGGGACGCAGGGATAGTAAGGAGTCTGAGGGTAATTGTTATGGGGACTGTAGGAGGAGGGGTTACATGGGAGTTATGGTGATCCATGCAAGAAGATAGTGTTTCAGCCGAGGAGATGAGTAAATTGGAAAAGTTGGTGCTCCTTGATTGCCAGTTTGGAGATGGCTGGTCTGGGAGCTGAGGCTGCAGATGGCCTTTTGGATTTCATTCAGCAAATATTATCTAGGTGCTTGGCATAGAGCAATAAACAGAACAGACAAATATCCCTTCCCTCACATTTACATTCCTTCAGTTTACATTCTAGTGGGGAAGAGAGGTTATATATTAGACAATCAATGATAAATGCTAAAAAGAAAAAGCAGGAAACGGGTATGTGATGCTCAGTAGTAGTAAGGTTGAAATGTTAAGTACCTAGAAAAGGAGAGCCTTTTCTTCATAAGAAGATGAATTTGAATAAAGACTTGGAGTGAGGAAACAGCAAGCCATGTGGATCATATGAGGGAAGAAACAAGCTTCTTTGAGGAATGGCAGGCAAGCAGACCTGTGTGTTCAGAATGGAGTGAGCAAGAGAGGTGTTAGGAAATCAGGTTAGAGAGATCTAGATCTTTCAAAACCTTGGAGACCATGGTAGAGTTTGCATTTTTTTCTAAGTAATGGGAAATCATTAGAGGGTTTGGGCAGATGTGTAGCATACCCTGATCTACGTTTTAACAGGATCACCCTGGTTGCTGTATTGGGAATAGTCTGTTGGTGTGAGGATGGAGGTGGAGGTGGGGATGGTGTAGGATAAGGGAGACCAGTTAAAGAGGCTAATGCGATAAGCCCAGTGGCTTGGACTGGGTAGTGGCAGTGAGACTAGTGAGTTGGCCATGAGTAGCTGATTACCCACTAGGAGAATCAGTTGGGATCCTAACACCACCTCAAGATGCAGGGCCTGAGAGTTAGTGAGAAATCATTGGAGGAAGAAACTTTTTTGGGGAGTTGGATCTGGATCATGGTCATGTTGGGATTAGAATTTTGATTAGGGTCTGATCTGGGGCCAGTAAAGGGTCAGAGTGAGATTCATTGGTCTCAGAAGATCAGGGTTGGATTCTGGGTCTTGGGAACATTATAGGGATTTTTGGGGTGAGGACCAGTTTGGGCTCAAAGTTGTTGATGAAGGCCAATATACTTTTTCTGCATCTTCCCATCATATCAGGGTTGGTTGTACTCACCATGTCCTGTCCCATTGAGCTCACCTGGGGGGATTAGAGGAATATGGAGGCTTTAAGGCCTTCTCTTCCTTCAGTGTCATGGAGCTGGATACAGGCTCAGCCCTGCCTGGGGGAAGCCTGCTGGCCTTCCCAAGCTGGGACATATAGTCAGGGAAGGGTAGAGAAGGGTCCTCAATGCTTGACTCAGGTCCTTTCTTTCCCAGATGGCCCACTGCGTGACCTTGGTTCAACTATCCATTTCCTGTGACCACCTCATTGACAAGGACATCGGCTCCAAGTCTGACCCACTCTGCGTCCTTTTACAGGATGTGGGAGGGGGCAGCTGGGCTGAGGTGAGAAGGGCCTTGGGGGTTAAAGTTGTGGAGGACGGTTAGAACTGTTTTGAGGGTAGAGGGTGTGTGATTGTGATGGTACTGGCCTCTGCCCACAGCTTGGCCGAACTGAGCGAGTACGGAACTGCTCGAGCCCTGAGTTCTCCAAGACTCTGCAGCTTGAGTACCACTTTGAAACAGTCCAGAAGCTCCGATTTGGCGTTTATGACATAGACAACAAGACACCTGAGCTGGGGGATGATGACTTCCTAGGAGGGGCTGAGTGTTCCCTAGGACAGGTATGTAGGGCTAGGGATTAAAATACTTTAGACATATGTTCAGTAAGAGCCCTAACAGCCCAGACTGTCTGGAATGTGGAGGTGGGGGCCAAGCAAGACCTAACCCTGCCTGAGATTTTGCTCCCCCACCCACCCCTGCTTTGCCCCAGATTGTGTCCAGCGGGATAATAACTCTACCCTTGATGCTGAAGCCTGGAAAACCTGCTGGGCGGGGGACCATCACGGTAAGGAAGAACTCTGTAGGGGAGGAGGGTTACATCAATGAGGAACTCATGAGGGGATACAGTCTCCTGCCTCCCCTTCCTAGGTATCTGCTCAAGAGATGAAGGATAATCGTATAGTGACCATGGAGGTGGAGGCCAGAAACCTAGATAAGAAGGTGTGTCTGGAAGGAAGCCCAGGGGGTTTAAGAATTAAGGGGCAGGGATGGTGTTCCTGGGGGTTTAAGAACTAAGGGGGGGGTGGGGCTGGGGACTGGCAAAATGGTTATCTCTCCCTGAGTCTTATACTGGGGTCTCTGTGGCATTGACAGGACTTCCTGGGGAAATCGGACCCGTTCTTGGAGTTCTTCTGTCAGGGTGATGGGAAATGGCACCTGGCATACAGATCTGAGGTGTGAGACCCCTGGGATTGGGTGGAATGGGGTAGGAGAGACTCTCCTGGGGCTTGTGATTACCAAGGTTTGGAACAGGGAGAAAGAGACTGCATATGGATAGAGAAGGATGACAGCTCCCCATATGCCAGCCCAGAGCTCACTAGAGGCCTTGCTCTCCACCTTCAGGTAATCAAGAACAACTTGAACCCTACATGGAAGCGCTTCTCTGTTCCCCTTCAGCATTTCTGTGGGGGAGACCCCAGCACACCCATCCAGGTGAGGAGTTTGCCTCCTGACTGGACATGGGGAGGGATTTATTCTCACCTGCCCCCTACCCCTGGTCTCTGTATACACATACACACCTTCCCCCACTCCCCTGACACACACAGGTGCGATGCTCAGACTATGACAGTGATGGTTCACATGATCTCATTGGTACCTTCTACACCAGCTTGGCCCAGCTGCAAGCAGTTCCGGTGAGTGCCAGCCCTGCTCAGGGGTATTAAGGTGGGCCTAAAGGAGTGCAGCCCCAGGGGGAGAGGGAGGGCAGGCCAGTTCCAGCTGATGCTCTGGGAGTTTCCTACCCTAATTTTTCTTTCCTCACCAGGCTGAGTTTGAATGTATCCACCCTGAGAAACAGCAGAAAAAGAAAAGCTACAAGAACTCTGGGACTGTTTGTGTCAAGATTTGCCAGGTGAGGCAATAGCCCATGTGACCCAGGCTCTGACCCGTGTGCTCCATGGCCCCAACCCCTTCACCCCAGCCATGATCCTGGTTTCATCTGCAGGTAGAAACACAGTATTCATTCCTGGACTATGTGATGGGAGGCTGTCAAATCAACTTCACTGTAAGTTGCTTTATCAGGGATAAGAGAACAGATCTGGGTCTCAGAGTGGTCTTCAGCTCCCCACCTCCCCTCCTAGGTAGGCATTGACTTCACAGGCTCCAATGGAGATCCTTCCTCCCCGGACTCCCTGCACTACCTGAGCCCAACAGGGGTCAACGAGTACCTGACAGCACTGTGGAGTGTGGGCAGTGTGATTCAGGACTATGACTCGTGAGTAACTTTTCTCTTGCCCATCCCCCTCCCTGCAGATGCTTAAGCCTCTGGGCTCACAGTCCCCTCCTGTCTCTTCTCCAACTCACTGTCTTCCCACAGGGACAAGCTATTCCCAGCATTTGGATTTGGGGCCCAGGTACCCCCCGATTGGCAGGTGAGCACTCTTTTTGCCTCCCCAACTCCTATTTTCAGTGTCAGGGTCCTGATTTGGGGGGATGTGGTCGACTTGCTGTGTGGCACCCAACATGTGGATGTGGAGATGCAGGGATGCATCCCTACAGGCATGTGTATAATAAATGTTCAGGGGCGCCTGGGTGGCTCAGTCGTTAAGCGTCTGCCTTTGGCTCAGGTCATGATCCCAGGGTCCTGAGATTGAGCCCCGCGTCGGGCTCCCTGCTCTGCGGGAAGCCTGCTTCTCCCTCTCCCACTCCCCCTGCTTGTGTTCCCTTTCTCGCTCTCTCTCTCTCTGTCAAATAAATAAATAAAATCTTTAAAAAAAAATAAAAAAATAATAAATAAATAAATAAATGTTCAGGACTACATAGCTCCTATACAATGCTTGGAATATACCATAGTGTCCTTTTTCTTTGCACATAGATGGTCATGGAGAAAGAACCTCATTTTCATTCTTGCCCTCAGGTCTCGCATGAATTTGCCTTGAACTTCAACCCCAGTAACCCCTACTGCCCAGGTAAGTTCCTTCAACCTCCACCGTAAGGCAGATCTGTCCACACCTAGAAGGCCAAGCCTATGCAGACAAGGGAGTGTGGGGGTAATGGGGCAGATACCTGACTCCATTGTCCAGAGGAGTGGATTTTATTTTATTTTATTATTTTATTTTATTTATTTTATTTTATTTTTATTTTATTATTTTATTTTATTTTATTTTATTTATTTTATTTTATGTTAAAGGTTTTATTTATTTGACAGAGAGAAAGACAGCCAGAGAGGGAACACAAGCAGGGGGAGTGGGAGAGGGAGAAGCAGGCTTCCCGCGGAGCAGGACCCTGGGATCATGACCTGAGCCGAAGGCAGACACTTAACGACTGAGCCACCCAGGCGCCCCCAGAGGAGTGGATTTTAGAGCTAGGTCTCTGGACTCAAATCTAGGTCTCAAATCTTTATCTTGCCTCTTTCTAAAACCATGTGACTTGGGACCAGTGTGAAGCTTTGGCTTCATAAAAACGATAAATACCGTAGGATATTGAGTATTTAATATAAACTTTGAAGCAGTAAGCCTGGCACATACTAAGCACTCTCTAAAAAATGGTAGCTGTTATCATTATCTTTGCCTGGAAGCTCACTGGTACCGGTCTGGGCATCAGTGGAAGCCTTGGTGCGGCTCTTTTCAGGGTGCTTTTTGCCCAAGCTCTTTTGTCTAGAGATGGCCAAACCTCATGATTCCCTAGTTACCCCCACGTGGGCAACAAACTAAAGGGGAAAACTTGACCTGATCTGACCTGGGTTTTTGACCTGAGTTCAGACTTAGAGAAAAGTTGTGAGAGTAGTTATAGGGGATTTAGGTCATTGGAGCTCAGGGGTCAGGGCCTGGGTCACAGGGGCTATTGTTTACCTTCTTCTCTGTCACTCAGATTCTCCATCTCCCTTCCTCTCCCTCCCTCCACCAACTTTGCACCCTTCATCCCTTAAATATTTCAGTGTATGTTTCCTAAAATCAAAGACATTCTTTTATGTAATTGCAGTACAGTTCTCAAAATCAGGAGATTAACATCAATACCATTATCCAATCTAGGATTTATTCATTTTGCCAGTTGTCTTTTACAGTAAAAGAAAATCTCAGATCACATAATGCATTTGTTTATTTTGTCTTCCAGAGTTGTTCTTGTCTTTCATGATATTGACATTTTTTAAGATTACAGGCTAGATAATTTGTAGAATGTCCTGCAGTTTGGGTTTACCTGTTATTTCTTTATGATTAGATTCAGATTATGCACTTTTGGTGGGCATATTACAGAAGCGATGCTACGTGTTCTCTCAGTACCCCATGTCAGGAGGCCCTGATGTTGATTTATCCTATTACCAGTCATGTTAACTTTGATCACTTGGTTAAGGTAGAGTCTACCAGGTTTGTCCGCTATTTGTAATTAATAAGTATCTTTGGGGAAGATAGCATGAGGCTATATCCATATCTAGTTACTCAGGGGCGCCTGGGTGGCTCAGTCATTAAGCGTCTGCCTTCGGCTCAGGTCATGATCCCAGGGTCCTGGGATTGAGCCCTGCATCAGGCTCCCTGCTCCGCGGGAAGCCTGCTTCTCCCTCTCCCACTCCCCCTGCTTGTGTTCCCTCTCTCACTGTGTCTCTCTGTGTCAAATAAATCTTAAAAAAAAAAAAAAAATCCAGTTACTCATTAACTAGTACCCTATAGTTTTAGCACCTATTGATGATCTTTGCAATCAGTGATTGTCAAAGATTTTGTAATTCCTCCTACATTTATTAAGAGTTTCCTCTTCTTTCCCATTAATTAATTATCTAGAGATTCTTATTAAATGGATTATAATTCATTATTTTATTAAGTGGGTTATAATCTGATGCTTAACTATCTTAGATTTGTTCAGGGGACCCCCTCAATCAGATTTAACTCAAGTTGTGATTTAGGGCAAGTGCCCTTCTCTTTGTTCTTAGTTCTCCCATCTGTAGGATAAAGTTAAGTACCTTGGGTTATAGGGGTGATTGAATGAAATGCACCCAGGTTCCCAAATCTCCTCGGCCAGGGTGGGTTGATGTCAGGATTGGTATTTTACAGTGTTTTTTGCCTTCGTTTGCTAGGCATCCAGGGCATTGTGGATGCTTACCGCCAAGCCCTGCCCCAAGTTCGCCTCTATGGCCCCACCAACTTTGCACCCATCATCAACCATGTGGCCAGGTTGGCAACCCAGGCTGCACATCAGAGGACTGCCTCGGTGAGGATCATGGGAGGTAGTGGTGGTGGTGTGCTGTCTTGGTCAAGGGTTCCCTTCAGGGATATGTAATAAGAGACTTCTTATCAGTATGGAATGTGTGGCTGGGGTGTTTAGAAGGTCTGCCTCAGTTTGTGAATGGACTTATCCCCAGCAATACTTGGTGCTGTTGCTGCTGACTGACGGCGCTGTGACAGACGTGGAGGCTACACGTGAGGCTGTGGTGCGTGCCTCCTACCTGCCCATGTCAGTGATCATCGTGGGTGTGGGTGGTGCTGACTTCAAGGCCATGGAGCAGCTGGATGCTGATGATGGGCCCCTGCGTGCACGCTCCGGGGAGGCAGCTGCCCGTGACATAGTGCAGTTCGTGCCCTACCGCCGCTTCCAGAATGTGAGTGGGGACAAGCCTGGGGGCAGACCAGAGCTGGGAGTTTATCCCTCCACCTCTCTCGAGTGGGGATACTCACCCTTGCATTGGGGCAGGGTTGGGTGTTGGGGTTTATATCCTTTGTATCCTTTTTTGGGTATGAAATGTAAACTTTGGGAAGCTATTATGGATCACCACTGACCTTGCCCTTTTTCTTCTGGCAGGCCCCTCGGGAGACACTGGCACAGACTGTGCTCGCAGAAATACCCACACAACTGGTCTCCTACTTCAAGGCCCAAGGTTGGGCCCCATTCAAGCCACTTCCACCCCCAGCCAAGAGCCCTGCACAGGCTCCTCAGGCCTAGATTCCCTTAGAGGGTGGGCTATGGCTCGTCCTCAGCCTTGTGTCCCCAAGGTCCCTGTGGGCATGGCTCAATCCTGCACACATTGCCCAGTGCTGCACTTTACATTTTATACTTTTATATTTGCTCTTGCTGTTGCTCTTGATCCCTCCTGCTTGCCCCTGGAATCCTTCATTTAATAAAGATCAGTGAAGACCACTGCTTTGCCACCACTCTGTGTTTTTGAGTGGGAGTTTACTATTAGCCGTGTTTATTTTCCCTGAGTCTCAGTTTATCCCCCTTAGAGGTTGCTGAGTGAAGGATGCCTCTGACATCATAGCCCTAGGCAAAGAAATTGGGTATTCCAGGCCAGAAGCCTAGAGACACTTCTGTAGGATTGAATGTGAGCCAAACACCCAGCCTGCCCTGCCTTAGGACAGGGCTGAGCTGGGAACACAGACAAGGAGGGAGCGGTGGTGGTTCTAATCCTAAAGATAGGCTACAAGCCTGAATCTTTTTAACAGCTAATTTTTTTCTTACTAGAAAATTAATATGTATTTTCATATAAAAAAAAATACAGAAAAAATTATATCCAAACTCCCATGTGCCAAAAAAATATTCGGTGCGTATTTTTTAGTCCACCATGCAAAACTGTATACATGTTTTTTTATTTTATAAAAATAGGATCATATTATACATACTTTTTTTTTTTTTTTTAAAGATTTTATTTATTTGACAGAGAGAGACACAGCGAGAGAGGGAACACAAGCAGGGGGAGTGGGAGAGGGAGAAGCAGGCTTCCCGCAGAGCAGGGAGCCCGACGTGGGGCTCGATCCCAGGACCCCGGGATCATGACCCGAGCCGAAGGCAGATGCTTAACGACTGAGCCACCCAGGCGCCCCCTATACATACTATTTTAAGATGCTTTAAAATGTCTGCTAGTTAGTACAAAATTATTTCAAATATAAATACTGTATAACAGAGCAAGTGAGGGTTCCTTTCTTTCCTAGGTCTGACATTTTTTTTTTTCCTAAGGATATTATACATACTCTTTGCACCTTGTTTTTATAATATTTTGGGTGTCTTACCCATTAGAACTTACTGGTGACCTTATTCTTTTTAATGCATATATATTATTCTGTGTATGAGTATCTTATAGCTTATTTAGCCAATCCCTTATTTATTGAGATTTGGGTCCCCTCCAATTTTACAATATTACAAAGTGCTGTAATGAATATCCTTGTACATTTACCACAATATTTCTGAAGGATGTTCCTGGAAGTAGAAATGCTAGGAATATGAATATTTAAACTTTTAATAGATACTGTAAATTGCCCTCCATAACAACAGTCTTTTGTCCCTTTATCTGTTAACATGACAGGCAAAAAATACTTTCATTTTTAGCTTGAATTTATTTAATTTTGAAGGCGAGGTACCATTTCATGTGTTTGTGAGTTATATTTCTTCTGAATAGCCTATTTATAGGTGTTTTTGTTGTTTAAGCCTTTATTCTTATACATGTTGAAAATATTTCCTCCCAAGTTATTGCCTTTTCATTTATAGTATCTTCTGATCCATAGAACTCTTTTGATATGGAAGTTTATTTTGTTTTGTTTTTTTTTTTTTTTTTTAAAGATTTTATTTATTTATCAGAGAGAGAGAGACAGAGGCAGGCAGAGGGCGAAGCAGGCTCCTTGCTGAGCAAGGAGCCCGATGTGGGACTCGATCCCAGGACCCTGGGATCATGACCTGAGCTGAAGGCAGAGGCTTAACCGACTGAGCCACCCAGGCGTCCCTTGATATGGAAGTTTATTATGTATACCAATCTAGCTTGCTTTTTAAGAAATTATCCATATATCATTAATTTCCATGATATTAAACATTCCCTTAAATGTTACCATTTCTTTTGGACACATTTTTGTAGCATAAATTATCTTCTTGTATGGGGTGCCTGGGTGGCTCAGTTGGTTAAGCGTCTGCCTTCAGCTCGGGTCATGATCCTGGGGTCCTGGGATTGAGTCCCATGTCAAGCTCCCTGCTCGGTGGGGAGACTGCTTCTCCCTCTTCCTCTACCCCTCCCTCTGCTTGTGTTGTCTCTTTCTCTGTCTCTGTCTCTCTCTCAAATGAAATCTTTTTTAAAAAATTGGTTTATCTTCTTATATACTATTTCCAGTTTTCTCTTTATAAACAACAGTGTGATGAATATCCTTAAAAGTATTATCTTTGATTACATTGATATATCCTTCGGCTCCATTCTTAGAAATGGAATTACTAGGATTAAAGAATGTAAAAAATTTTAAGGCTTTTGGTTCCTCTTGTGAAACTGTCCTCCAGAAAAGCTGTATTAGTTCATATTTCTAAACTTAGGCTTTGAGAGCACTCAGTAGAGTTATTTATTTAGTTAATTTTATTTAATTTTATTTTTTTAATCTTGTATTTATTTATTTGACAGAGAGCACAAGCAGGGGGAGCAGCAGGCAGAGGGAGAGGGAGAAGCAGGAGGGAGATCCCAGGATGCTGGGATCATGACCTGAGCTGAAGGCAGATGTTCAACCAACTGAACCACCCAGGCACCCCTCAGTAGAGTAATTTAAATTACAAAAGTAATATCCTGAAAATTTAAACGAATGGATATGTGCTTCACCCTAACACATACTCATGCATTCCACTTCCTAGAGATGTAACCGCTGTTCATAATCTATATGTATATTCTTCCAGTGCATGAACACACTGGGAAGGATCCTAAGAGGCAAGATGGTGCATGTTCCTTTGCTCAAGCTGGTCCCCCTTTTCTATTCTCTGCCCAGGTAGAACTCCTTAATCTTTTGATGCCTGTCTCCTCCATCTTTTATTCTTCCAATTCTACTTTGATCCTTAGAGTAAAGAATTCTTGGATCAATAAAGAAATTGTTTGCTGGAGCATCCTCCCTCCCGTCAGGCTCCCTGATGGCAGGGACTGATGAACACTACACCACTTGTACTGGGCCTTGCAGTAAAGACAGCCTGAGATGGGGCTACCAGGCCTGCATCACCTCTGACTCTGATGCTTCCTAGAGGTTCTCAAGACTCCTTAGTTTTTGAGTGTTTACTTCAAGAAAAGGGGTAGTTAGCTTCTCCACCTGCACCTAGCAGGAGTTGGGGGGACTTTCCCAGAGGGTAGGGGCAGGAAGCGAGGTGCACAAATATGGCTTCAGGTTGACTGGCAGCTCTGAGTTACAGAGGGTGGCCTCTGGAAGAAGGTAGATTTGGGTTCCACTGTGGCACTGTTCCCTTGAGTGTTTTGTGACTTGGGCGGTTTCCCCCTCTGGGGTTATGAGGATTAGTTAGATAATGTGTAGAATGTCCAGCGCACCATCTCTTGCACATGGTAAGTACTCCATAAACATGAGCTGCTATCATATTGATCTGAACTTCTCCAAATTAAGAGGGTGCATTGTAAAGTAGACCCCCCCACACACCATATTTATATACCAAAGGCAACCAGAGCCCTCCCCACCCCACCTCAGCATGGATCCAGCTTCTTTGAACACAGACCTGCACTCTACTTCAACAATCAGCATGTTTAATGGGGTTCCCCTGTGGCACTGTCTCCTGCCCCCTCTGAAGTTCGCATGCCATGGGCTCGGACCCGATACAAGCATGTGAAACGGGGGTGGCCCCAGTTGCTTAGAATCTGGATCTTCACCTTGGGAAAGGCAGTTGGGGGGTCATTCTGGGGAGACAAATGGATCATGCCAAGGCCTGCTGTCCCAAGGGCTGCCTTCCTCTCCAGTCTTCCTTTGCTGGCCCGTTCCTTTAGCACCCTCGCCCCCAGAGACACACACCTGTAGGTGGAAAGTCTGAATCTCTGATTTCTCCACATTGAAGGTGAATTTCCCTAAGAAAACTTCAGTCTCATCATCAAGCTGGAGGCCCTGGTGGGTGAAGAGTGAGTAGAGGGAACAGTGAGGCACAGGTGGGAGAGGGAGAAAGCAACTTCATGGAGGACCTACTATGGCAGTAGTTGTATGCACGCTCTCATTTCTCTTGGTGTTACGGTAGTGTAGTGTGGGATGAGGGCTCCAAGAAACCAGGTTGCAGTTTAGTCTGGCCAATTGTTAGCTATGTGACTTTGGCAAATAAGATCCCCTTTCTGAGCATTACTTTCCTCATCAGTGAGGGGGGAGATGATAGCACTTCTTAGGTTGTTGACTGGATGCAAGGAGATGATCCATGTAAAGCAAAGCACAGAATAAGCGCTCAATAAAGCCATACCTAATGTTTGGATATGGTTGTAATTATAACCTATAGGCCTGAGAGGCGAGTGGTAGTATCTCCATTTTATAGATAAGCAAGCGAAGACTCAGATAGTGACACCAATTTTCATGACTGGTACTTTCTAGGCAAAATCCCCCACCTCCTTAGCCTCAGCCCCACTCACGTAGACTGCGAAGTCGCGGGGGGCGCTGTTGGCTCCCCCGGTGTGTGCCACACTGGGTGGTGGGTGCTGCAGGGTGATGTCGCTCAGTTGCACACGACCCGGTAGCCGGATCACCACCTGGCCCTGGTCGCCCTCAAAAGCCCAGCAATTCCCAGGGAACACATCTGGCTGCAGGCGAGCAGGTAGACCTTCAGAACCCACCGACAGAGCTACTCGGCCCTTCCCCAGCCTGGGCATTGGTTCAGGTAGCCCCCCTGCCCCCCCTCAGCTCAACGTCTTCGTCGGCCCCGCCCAGTCCTCCACCCGGAGCCCGGGTGTGTGTCCAGCCAGATCCTGTTCGGTGCCCCAGTCCCTAGCACCACCAGGCCCCGCCTCCAGCCGCTCCCATCCTCTGCCAGGCAGGGCCCCGCCTAGCGCCACGCCCTCAGTTCCGCCGGGTCCCACCTCCAAGGAGCTGTGCGGTCCTTTCCCAAGCATCCCGCCCCTGGTCTGGTTCTGGGACCCAGGTTCCAGGCCCACCTCCAGGATAACCGTTGGCGGCCGCGCGTAATTCCAGAAGCTGAAGCGATTCCAGAAGTAGGCAGTGTTCGCATCCTCATAGTCGTGTGATGTCTTTTCCAGGTCGATGGAGGCCCCTGGAGCAGGGAGAAGCAATCATTCAGAGGCTCCCAGGCCTGACAGACAGCTGGGGCAGGGTCTCCGAGGTCGGTCTCTTTGTCCGGGCATGTGCGTAGGTCTGTCTGTGTCAATGTCTCCGCCCCCTTCCGTGTCTCTGAGTCTCAGTCTTGCAGTGTCTCTGGGTCTTACCCACAGAGCTCAGCGCATAGTCGGGTTTCCTCACAAAGTCTTCATTCAACCTCTGGAATACAATCTTGGCCACTCTCTGAAAAGAGGGAGGGCGGGTCCTGGAGGGATGGAACTTGCAGGCAGATTTTTTGGGGGGCAGAGTTCTGGGACTCGGTTCTCTGGGTTGGATTTTGTGGGCCCTGGGAGAAATCCCAAGTCAGGGCTCTGGGGCGGGGTTTACCGCTCGGGACCCACGGAACGGGGCTCCGCAAGGGGCTTCCAAGGTGGACCTTGGACTAAGCAGTGTGCGGAGCCACGCGGCGACACTTTGGACAGACAGGAGGCTGCAGGCCTCACCTCGCTGTTGGCTGCGCGAACGCTGGACACCTCCTTGTGTAGTTTCTCCAGCTCGGCCTGGAGCTGCTGCAGTTGCTGCCCCTGGGAGCGCACGCGCTCGTGGTACTCGCTGCGGGCGGGAGGTTGGCGCGCGCGGTTGGCTCACTGTCTGCCCGGGCACTTCCCGTAAGGCCCCGCACAGAAGCGCCTTTGAGCCCCCTAATTCCCCACCCCAGTAGCCCTCTTTCACCTTAGAGTCAGCATCTCCTTAGGTTCCTATTGGAGGGAGGGAGGGACAAAATACAGCGCTGCTCAGCTCCCACCCACTCTCTTCTCCCACATCAGCCTGGGAGCAGCTGGACTCAAAGGGCCTTCTTTTTGAGGACTGCCCCCCTCCCTTCCCTGACCTGCCAGGACCTCTCAGAGACCCCCAACCATCTCTGGGCACAGTCCTTCAGAGATCTGTTTATATCCCTTCCTTAGGATGAGAGCCTCCAGCGCTGTCCCCCTCCCACCAGCCAAGGGGACCCCCACAATCTCCAGGGTCATACCCTGCCAACCACCCACCCTGGGATACAGTTGCCCTGACTCACATTCTCCAAAGGAGGGACCAGGTACAGCAGCCCCCACCAGAGTGCTGGAGAAAGAGGAGTGGTCTAAGGGCAAGCCGAGGGAGAGGGTTTCCCTGGCATAAAGGGGTGGTGAGGAGAGAAAAGGCTTGAGGGGGGCTGCTGCGTCTGAGGGGGCTAGCGGGCTCTGAAGGGGACTGTGAGCAGCTGAAGTTGTTGAGTGGGCTGAGGGATATAGAAGAAAATGTGCCGGGTTTGGCTGCAAAACAGCCAGGGCTGGGGCCCCAGGGGATTCTCCACCCCCTCACCTGCCAGAAAGAGGCTCAGCAGTGACACAGCCGTGAGCAGGAAGCGGATGGAACAGACCTCCCTGAAGAACCAGAGGGAGACTGAGGCCCCGGACCCTAATGCACCCCGCAGCCCCACGCCGGGCCCTAGACCCAGCATCCGCGGACACGACTCAGCCGGGTCTGACTGAGTCAGGCTCAAGCCTCCGCGGGTCCGGCCCTGCTCCCCGCCCCATTCCCTCCCTCTGACCTGTACACAATGACCAGCACGTCTCCTACCAGGGACAGCAACACGCTCAGCACCTGCAACAGCAGGTCTGGGGAGAGGAGAGGAGGCTTTGAGGGAGGGCAGGGATGAAGAAGGGCTCAGAGAGCGTGGGGTTTGAGGTTCAGGAGGGGCTTGGGAAGAGAGGGGTGGTCTAGGAGAATTAGATGGGGGCAAGGAGAATGAGTTCAGGCTCAGGGAAGGTGGATCGGGCTCAGGGAAAGGGCTGGAGACTGACATGGCATCGGGACTCAGAACGAGCAGGGTCTCTCAGAAATGAGAACTGGAGTTCAGAGAGGGGAGCCAGAGGGTCAGAGGGGTTCCAGGCTGGCCTGGCCCGTACTCAAGAATTTCTTGGACACGCGCGGTGGAGGCATCTCCTGCCTCAGATCCAGGGCTGAGAGAAGGTCGAGCTGCTCCTCAGAGACTACGGGAGAGCCAGCCGGTTCTGCGGGAGCCCAAGGGCGCCATTGGGGCCCTGCGCAAGGCAGGTCTACTCTTTCCCCGAGACCGCGCCGCAGGTTCCCCAGCCCAGAAGCGGGGCAGCCTCCACGGGCACTGGTCCCACCGCATCCCCACCCTAGGTCTCTCTCAGCACTCTGAGGCCCCTTGCTAAATCAAGACGTTGGTCCCCCTGCGGAACGGAGGCCCCGCCCCCAGGCAAGTCTTGGCGCTGCCCTATTTCTCTGTAGCTACTTATGCTAACACCGAGGCCGCGCCTCCTCAGTGGTGTCCAATCACAGGATTTCCCTGCCCCTTCCCAGGACCGTCCAACACCCCGAGGTCCCGCCCCTTAGGGAATCGTATTTGGTGCCTCCCCTCTTCGCCCTACAGGCCCCGCCCCCTAGGGGGTGTCCAGATAGACTTAATCCCGATTCCATGCCAGGCCCCGCCCCTGGGCCCCGCCCCCTCCCTCAGCTCTCCCGGGTTCGACCCCGCCCGCACCCGAGGCCCCGCCCCTCACGGTTGCCGCGCCACAGGCGGTCGGCCCATTGTGGCTCCGAGGCGCCGGCTTCTGCCGATAGCTTCCAGCCCATGTGGTTCCTCCGGGCACTCCTGCGCTCAAGGCGGGCTCACCGCAGCTCGAGCCCCGGGCTCTTCTGCCCTCGGGCTCCCCGGGCCCCGGCCCAGCTGACCGGTGCCCGCTGCTGTCCCCCGAGGTGACGCTCACTGAGCTGTTGCTGTTGTCGCTGTAGAAGTTGGGCGTGTGCTTGTGAGGGGACGTGGCTGAGCCCGGGCGAGGGCTCCGCCGCATCCTGACCCCGGGACGCCCTCTCACGGACGCCAAAGTCGCCGCCGCCGCCGCCAAGGCCCTCGGCTCTCCCTCAGCCGATGTGCGCGGCCGGGACGCCACGGACCCTGTGTGCAGCCGGCGGGCCCCCCGGCCGGATTCAGCCCTCTCCCCTGTAGCTGAGCCTGGCTGCTGACGTCATAAAGGAGCCTAGGGTCTCTACGGAACTCCCTGAGGGTGCGTCACAGAGCTAGTCGTGACGTCCCTGGGAGCCATGGCAGTCTCTTATTCTTTCCCATGTTAAAGCAAGAGATGACATCACATCACTTCCTAGAACGCCCTATCTTACGCACTTGTCATAAAAGATTATCCCTCTTCCTGCTTAGTTTTTCTCCTCAGCTCATATCACCAAGATGCTGCATATTTTACTTACATACATATCATATCCATTGCCTGTCACACCCACCAGAACGTAAACTTTATGAAGGCAGGGATTTTTGTCTTGTTCACTAGTGTATCCTCCAGGACCTAGTGGGGGGCCTCCTTCTCCCTCTCCCTCTGCCTGCTGCTCCCCCTGCTTGTGCGCGCGCTCTCTCTCTGTCAAATGAATAAATAAAATCTTTAAAAAAAAAAAGGAAGGAGGAGGAGGAGGAGGAGGAGAAGGAGAAGGAGAAGAAGGAGAAGAAGGAGAAGAAGGAGAAAAGAAGGAGAAGAAGAAGAAGAAGGAGAAGAAGGAGAAGAAGAAGGAGGAGGAGGAGGAGGAGGAGGAGGAGGAGGAGGAGGAGGAGGAGAAGGAGGAGGAGAAGGAGAAGGAGAAGGAGAAGAAGAAGAAGAAGAAGAAGAAGAAGAAGAAGAAGAAGAAGAAGAAGAAGAAGAAGAAGAAGAAGAAGAAAGAAGAAGGAGAAGAGGCAGGGAGTCACCCAGGGCACTTCTAAATAAACATTTAGTTTTCTTTTGCCTGGCAAACCCTTCAGGCCCCTCCACTCGTCCTAGTCCTCAGGCCAGAGAACTCTGACCTTGGGATCTGTGCTTCCCTCTCTCAAACCCATATTCACCAGAGGTCCGTGGTGTGAGAATTCAGTACCCATCAACCACCATACCCACACTCAGACCATCCGTCTTGCATTGCGGAAAATGGAATGAGGAATCCCAGATGGTCACAGCCAAGAGACCAGAGGTTCCCACACTCCTACTGTGCAACAGAATAGAAATTCAGGTTCCCAGGTACATTTTGAGGTTCTACTTCAGCATTTCTTGAGTGGGAGCAGGAATGTGCATTTTTAACAACCATATGTTGATCCTGATTAAGGACCACACTTTGAAAAGCAAGGCAGTACATTCTATGCACATTACACAGCTAGGTAAATAGATCCAGAAAGGGGAAAGGGGTTTCTAGGGTCCACACAGTGTATGATAGAGATTAGAATTCCAAAATCTTGCCCTCGAGCCCAGTACTTTCTGCCACATCCCATCTTCTTTGGAATGTTAGGAAGAGAAAGTGACAGTTCTTAGAGGGGTTGAGGGGGAGCGAGAACTTGCCAGGCTGTGTTCCTGCCCAGAAGAGGAAGTGCCCAGGATGCCTGGGTGGCTCAGTTGGTTGAGTGCGTCTGCCTTTGGCTCTGGTGGTGATCCCAGCATCCTGGGATCAAGCCCAGCATGGGGCTCCCTGCTCAGCGGGGAGTCTCCTTCTCCCTCCCCCTGCTCTTGTGCTCTTGCTTGCTCTCTCTCTCCCTCTCAAATAAATAAAATCTTAAAAAAGAAAAGAAGGGGAAATGCCCACATTAGTTTCTAGAGGGGTGGCATCAATACCCTGCTTGATTAGATGCCACAGAGTTCAGGGGTGAAGGGAGGGAAAGGCCAAGGCACTGCAAGCTAAGAATTCTGGTCCCCTCTCTGCCTTCCTTTGGATCCCATTGCCCCTATCTGTCAACTGGGGAGGTGAAGCCTTCCCCCAACATCTGGGGCCTTAAGGTCTAACCTGGACCTTACTTAAAAACAGAACAACCCATGCCTGATTGTCTGGTGTTCTGTAGACCTCAAAGCTCATTTGAGCAGCTAACACCTGGGAAACAGGTAGAACAGGGCTTTCCAACCCCTCTGTTGAGTTGGAGAAGCTGAAGCACAAGGAGGGACTATGTCTGGCTCAAGGCCACACAGCAAGACCCAGCTCCTCTGAAGGTCTAATCTTATCTCTGCTGCTGCCTGATACATTCCTTGTACACAAGCCAAAATGACAAATCGCAGGTTCTGGAACCCACCCTGCATTCCTTCCCCTGGATGTCCTTCTCTGCTCAACTCCTGTCCTCGAAGCCCATGTTATTTTACCTATTTATTTTTTTAACTAGGCTCCATGACCAATGGGGGCCTTGAACTCATGACCCTGAGATCAAGAGTCACATGCTCCACGACTGAGCCAGGCAGGTGTCCCCTCTAAAGCCCATCTTAAACACTGTCTCTTCAGGGAAAGCGCCTCTGGCCTCCCTCCTCTTGAGTTCCTGAGTCCTGACCCTATCGTGGTCTGATGGGAATTGCAGTCTTCCTACACTTTGTTTGGTGTTGGAATCTGTGAAGCTACTGGAAGACAGAGAACATGTCTGATTCACCTCTGTGGCTGCACCCTTCCCCTACATGGTGGCATAGCACAAGTCTTGCATATAGCAGGTGTCATTAAACAGAATGATTAAATGGATGGCCAGGATATGCACTCAACACACAGTTACAATCACACATGGGTAGAGACTCCCATATACATTCATTCCTTCATTCGGTAAACGTACTGCACATCTGTTTAAGGGTTACTAACCTAAGCAAGGAGCTCTATGTCCAGAAAAACGCACAATTGTTCAATATTTTATAGACAATTTCAAGAATTTTCAGACCCCCTGAAGCTTATCTCTGGTCCCACTAGTAAGACCCCAAGTCCCCAAGTTAAGGGCCTCTGGCTCCTGATTAAGAAGTGTTCTGAACACCTGCTGTGTGCAAGCTAGGGACATACATTCAACCACTCATTAATTCAAATGTGTTGAATGCCTACCGAACTAATGCTGGGGGCTAGGGGATTCATTTATTAATCCATCCATTTATTTAGTCAGTTTTTTGAGGGTCTACCACATACCAGACCCTCAGCGGGGCATTGAGGAAAGAGAGATGATTAAGGAGCATCATGAGACCAGTGCCCTTGAGGTCTTATTGACTAGTGGGGACAGACTAGGGTTCTATCTCTCTCCTTAACTCCATCTCCACCTTATCCCAGCTCCCACTTCATCAGGATGCATGCAGGATGGAGGCTAAAGCTGGTGCAGGCAGGGAGGACTGAGCTGACCACAGGGACCTTACCCCCTTCTCTCAGTCCTTCGGCTCCCTCTCCACCCATGACCTCCAGGCCTGCCTGTGTGTTTGACTAAAGGGCAGGGATTGCTGAACCTGCTGGGTGAGTCCAGTTGAATCAGAGGTGAATGGGGTGAGTGGGCAGGTGGGCAGGAGGGCAGACGGGCAGAGGGAGAGCCAGCGGCCCTGGAGCAATGGCTCTGACTGCATGTGTGCGGCGACTGACAGGGCTGCCAGGCACCCATGACCGACAAGTGAGGCTCAGCTTTTGGGGTGAGGCTTTGTAGGGGTGCTCTAAGGATTTTGGAACTGGGGGGGCTCCCATTTCTCCATTCCCTAGGCCCTCAGTCCAGTGCCTAGGCATCTCTCTAGCCTGTCTCCTTCCTCCCCCAGCCCAGTTCTCTGCTTCTTTCCCTGTCCATCTTCTACCTTTCTTTAAGGGTGAACCCTGGGGGACTGGACCCTGGGCTGGGCGTCTGTGGTGTGTGTGTGTGTGTGTGTGTGTGTGTGTGTGTGTGTGTGTGTGATTTTTTTGTGGGGAGGGACTGATAAATGACTATTTCAATTCTGAGCAGGCTTCACCCAAAAAACAAGGAGAATTCACTGTGGTCAAGAAGCAGATATCGGTGAGGTGAGTGGGGTTGGGTCCTGGATGTGGAGAAGCTGATCTGTGCCCCATCCCAGTCCCTCTTTATGAGTTGGGGGGCATATTCCTGGGTTTTGGGAGCTGTATTCTCAGGAAGTGGAGTCAGTCTCAGGCTTGAGAAGCCAGACCCAGTCAGAATCAAGACTGGGGGGGATTAGTTCTTGACTGGTAGTTACCCTCAGATCAGCCCTAGTTTGGAGTCAACCCTGTGTTGGGGAAGGGGGAGTTGGTTCCAGGTTTGGGACATTAGTCATAGAATTAGCTCCAAGTTTGGAGGGTTGGATCCTGTTTCAGGGTTAGGGTAGGCTCTGGACTGGCGGTCAGGGTCAGCCCAGTGTTGTGTATCCCAAGATTCCTCCTATCCGCAGCTGTTCCATTGGCCACACCATGGGGCTCCGCTGGTTGGGGAGTGCCTGTCTGTGCAGTGGTTAACTGCAGCCATGTGTTCAGCCCCAGGTGAGTAGGCCTGGGGGAGCCAAGGATGCAGGTAGGGCTGGACGTGGCATGGGGCCATCCCCCTGGGTCATTCTTCTGCTCCCTGCCACACCCGCAGGTCTCTCGGGACACTGGTGATCTCCCTGCAGCAGCTACAGAGTACTGGGCATTTGGTGCTATGGGAGGCCCTAGTGGATGAGAATCTGTGAGTGACCCCGGTGAGTCCCACCAGTCCTCAGCCTGCCATCCCCAAGCCTGAGAGTCCCTCTAGACAGAGAGTTCCATTTTTCAGAGGGGAAAACTGAGATCCAGACAGGAGTGATAACAAGGCCACCCAGCCAGGACTCCTTTCACTGTGGCCCCTACACGGGCTAGCCCCTACATGGGCTAAGGGCCAGGCTCAGCTCTGAGGACCAGGGGTGTGGCAATGGCGGAAGAGAAGTTCTGTTCTGCTCCCTGGCCTGGGACCAGACTAAGTTCTTTTGGGAGGCAAATATGAACCTGGCTGGATTTTCCTGGTGTTTCATGGAGGGTCATATAACCTGCTAGCAATGGACCTGGGTTCCAATCTCAGATACACCATTTCCCAGCTGAGAACTTGGACAAGTTATTTAGCTTCACTAAGCTGTTTCCTCATTTACATTATGTGGAGTCATAGGAAATGTTGAACTTTTCAGTCTGTCGTTTGTTGAGCTCTGATTGTAAGCTATGCCAGGCAATGAGGATTGAGTGGTGAGCACAGCCAGATAAGGATTTGCCCTCTTAGAATTCTATATCTAAAGAGAGAGGCAAACATTAAACAAATATTCACACGAATAAATGCAAAATTGTCACTGATGGGTGTTACAAAAGAGCTGGTAGGGGGTTGGGAAAGTGTATAACAGAGGGATGTAACCTATTTGGGGGTCAGCTAGGGTTCCCTGAGGAAGTAGTGGTTGAACTTTGAATGGAAGGATGATAAGAGTTAACTAACTCCCAGTGCTCTGAGAGAGCATAACTGGGGTGCAGGGCAGGAGCAGACCTCATATGAGACAGGACTGGAAAGGTTGGCAGGGGCCAGACCATGCAGAACAGTGAAGCCCACAGTCATGAATTTCCAAGAGCAACAAGAGAATTCTGTAGTCGTGTTTGGCCCCTTCAAGAGGTAACTAGCACATGCTAAGTTCTTAATAAGTTGTCAATATTATTAATGACCAGAGAGGAACCACAAACTAATCACAGATGCAGGCCAGGAAAAGGCATTGTCTTTGGACTTCTTTTAGCCCCAGGCAGTTTGAGGGGCGCTGGGGCACACTGTGTGTTTGGTTTCAGATACAGGTGGAGCTTGACCTGAAGTATCAGCCCCCAGAGGGTGCAACTGGAGCCTGGGCAGAGGAGGATTTTGGAGCATCCATCCGGGACAGGTACCCTCCCCAACCTCCTGCCATCTAAGCAAGACCAGATTGTCCCAGCCCAGGCAGGTCGTGGAAGGGAGAAGTGGGACCTAATTCCTCTCTGGATCTGCTGGATGTGGTGACCCTCGGACCTGTGCTGCCCAGGCTGCAGCTCTGTGGTCACGCACAGCCCCTCACTCCTTTCATTTATCCTCCTTCCAGCTCAGAACTGATCATCCCCAATGTGGGCTTCCAGGAGCTGGAATAAGTATGTGGGGATGATCTCGGATCACCAAGTCAGTCTTGGGATTAGGAGTCAGTGGCACAGGGTCAGTCCCAGGGTCTGTGATCAGTATTTAATCAATTTTAGGGTGAGAAGTCAGTCCTAGAATCAGGAGTCAATTCTGGAATTAGGGGTCCCAGGTTAGGGGTCAGTCTAATGGTCAGAAGTCAGTACTAGGGTCAGGGAAGTCAAGGGGTGCCCAGAGATGGGTGACAGGTTCCAGACATGTCCCTTGAAGGCCTTTCCTATCAGGCCCAGGAAGGCCTGGCTGGAGAGGCGGGCAGTGGCATTGGGCCACAGGCTAGCTCGAGGCCTAGCTCAGCAGGATGATGAAGACAATGAGCTGGAGCTGGAGCTGGAGGACGAGCCTGATGTGCAGCTTTCTGGTGTTGTGTTCAGCCACCTCAAGAGGTAACTTGTACCCACTGCACACCTGCTCCCACACCCACCAGTGTGTCAACCTCACACGCTTATACATGTAGGCCCGTGCTCATCCACACTCACAATCACATGATCCCAAGGTGTGGGTGAGGAGTGGATATCCTGGGGCCAAGGGTCACTTACTCCTAGACATACCCCCTGCCCCATTCACACACACAGTTACACTGGCACACGTGGGGCTTCTGGAGCCCACTTAGGGGATGAAAGCTTGATGAGGGTAAGGAATTTTGTCTCTTTTGTTCACTGCAGTGTCCCAGGGCCTAGAATAGGGTTGGCACATAGTAGGTGTTCAACAAATCTCTGTTGAATGAATGAATGGTCTCAGGGCTCCAGGAATGAGTCAAATTCTGGGTATATTGAGATGGATGCCAGACAGACTGAAAGGACTCAGAATCCAGAAGTTCAGAGGGAGAGGAGGTCTTATCCGTATCGCTGAGCAAGAGTGTGTAGGAGGTCCGAGAGAGGAAGTGAAGTGAGAGCTGACCTTGTCCTTCCTGCAGGCAGCTGAGCTCGGGCCCTGGCCCTAGGGGATCCTTTCCAGGTGTCCAGAGCTCGGGACTTCCAGGTATCCTTCTCCCTCTGGGCCCGAACCCTTGGGGAATACCACCCACTCTCCACACACTTGGGTTTCCCCCCTACTTTGGCAGGGATGGCTTCCTTTTCTCTTGCTCCTGCCCCCTTCAGGTGGGGGTCACAGTGCTCGAGGCCCAGAAGCTGGTAGGAGTCAACATTAACCCCTATGTGGCAGTGCGTGTTGGGGAGCAGCGCCGAGTGACCGCCACGCAGTGCGGGACTAACTGCCCCTTCTACAACGAGGTGCGTGCGACTAAGGAAGAGTGGGGCCTGAGAGAACCGGTGGGACCCAGGATTTACCCTGTCTGTGGAGGGGGCGTGGCCTAGGTGGAACTGAGCAAGTGCCTGAGGTTAAGAGGGGCTCCGTGAGGGAAAGGGTGCCAAGGGGCGCCAGGACGGGGAGGGGGGCGTTCTCTTTGCAAGAGGCAGGGGCCAGCTGGCGTAAACCCTTCACATATACCTTCTCTCACCTCTCTTGTTACCCCACTTCAACCTAGTACTTCTTGTTCGAATTTCATGAGACCCGGCTTCACCTCCAAGACTTGCTGCTGGAGATCACGGTGAGGCGGGTAGGAATAAGAGGTATCCGCCAGAGAAAGGGGGATGCCGAAGTTCCAGAACTAACCCCACCTTCCCCCAGGCTTTCCATTCGCAGACCATCCCCTTCATGGCCTCCCAGATAGGCACCTTCAGGATGGACTTGGGCATTATCTTCGACCAGCCAGGTACCGAACCCTCCCCTCCTTTAGACTCATCTGCACCGACAGGGGAAATTGACCCTCTGGGCCCTGATCCCTAGATACTAACTTCGGAGACAGAAGCCTCTTCCTAAGGCTGACCTCCAGGCACTCCCGCTCCTCCCTACCGAGTCGGACATGAACCCGGGTCAGCGCAGCCCCACGACTGCCCCGTGCAGCCCGCGGGTCTCCCCTGACCCGTGGCTCGCCCCTCCGCCCCCAGATGACCACTTCTACCAGAAATGGGCTCCGCTGCACGATCCCCGGGACACCCGTGCCGGGACCAAAGGCTTCGTCAAGGTCACTTTGTCCGTGCGGGCGCGCGGGGACCTGCCCACTCCGCTGCCAGCCCCGGGCCCCGGGCACAGTTCGGACATCGAGAAGTGAGCTGGGGTGAGGGCGGGTGGGGAGGGGGAGGGGGGAAAGGAGGACCGGGCGTGGCCTCTGGGAGGCAGAGAGGGGGAGGGGCCGAGACGGCGGCACCGCCCCGCCTCAGCGTCCGGCTCCCCTAGAACCTGCTCCTGCCGCGCCGGGTGCCGGCCCAGAGGCCGTGGGCGCGGCTGCGCGTGCGCGTGGAGCGCGCAGAGGGGCTGCGGGCGCTGCGCCCGGGGCTGCTGCGGAGTCCGGCCCGCGCCCTGCAGGACCAGCGCGTCCTCATGGACCCCTACGTGCGCGTGTCTTTCGTGGGGCAGCAGGTAAGTCCCTCCCGTCGGGCCCTGGTCCCGCGCTGACCCCTCTCCGCCGGCCTTCGCCGCGGCCCTCAGGGCGAGACGTCCGTGCGCGGCGAGGCGGCGGCGCCCGAGTGGAACGAGCAGCTGAGTTTCGTGGAGCTCTTCCCGCCGCCGACGCGCGGACTCCGTCTGCAGCTGAGGGACGACGCGCCCCTGGTCGATGCGGCCGTCGCCACGCGCGTGCTGGACCTGAGGCAGATCTCACACCCGGGCCGCGCGGGTGAGCGCATTTAGCCAGCGCCTGCTGCCTCCGCCTGGCCCGGCCTGCCCTGGGTCCCGCGCCCGACGGCAAACGCCACCCCGGAGACCCCGCTCCGCTTAGAGTTCGGGCCACGCCCGGTAACCTGTGCTCCAAGCCGGCCCCTCCCTTCGGAGCCTCACCTGTTGCCCCCAGACTACAAACCCCGCCCTCGGGTTGCCAGTGGAGGAGGAGGAGCTAGGGACCCCTGCCCAGCGGCCTGAGCCCATGGATGGCAACGGGTGAGTGTTCCTGGTGGCTGGAAGGAGGGCGTTGGGAGGTCCCCAGCGGCCCACGACTGCCCCTCGCCCCCTCTGCTCTCCTCTGCCCCGCGCAGGCCCTACTTGTGCTTGTCCCTGCGTCACCGCAAGCCGTGCGTGCGCGTGTGGAGCCGCTGGGAGGATCACACGGGGCGCCCGCAGAGCACTAACTGCGTGCGGAAAGTGGCCGAGAGGCTGGTGAGGGCGAGGCGGGCGCCCACAGGGAGAGGCCAGCACGTAGGGGTGTCGGGAAGACGGCGGCCTTTGAAGGGAGCTCTGGGGCGAGGCTAATAGGTAGAGCACGGGGGAGCCAGCACCTCGCAGGTGCAAGGCTGGAGAGCCAAAGAGGACAGCTCTGGGCGAACTGAGAAGGCCACAAATTGTGGGAAGACAGGGCTTCAGGGCTGCTACACCGAGGAAGGGGCCGGGCGAAGGACGTGGGTAAAGCTACTGGGGGTCCAGCCCCCCAGACGTGGAGCCAGCAGAGAGCTAGAAAAAAGGAACCACGAACAGGGTGAGGCTAAAGAAGCAAAGGGCCCAGAGGTGCGGCCGTGAGTGGGCCGGGCTCTGGGGGGGGTGGGGGGTGGGGGTGTGGGGGGGTGTTCTAAAAGAGGTCGGACTCGTGACTCTGACCCTCGGCCCTGTTGCGCGCAGGACCAGGGGCTGCAGGAGGTTGAGATTCTGCAGCGCAGGCCGGGGCCTGGCGCCTACGCACGGCTGAAACAGGCGCTGGAAGAGCTGGTAGCGGGGAGCAGGTGAGCTGGGGGCCTCCGCCTCACTGCGGCGGGTCACCGCGCCAAATACCAGGGTCAGGGAGGCTCGCGGTGGCTGTTTGGAGCCAAGGGCGGCTGGAAGCTGCGTTTGCTCAGCACTTTTACAGAAGAATGAGAAGGAGATGATTATCTATATCAAGGGAACTTGATGGAAATTATTGGGGGTTAGGCCACTGCCCTCCAGTAGGCTCCCTTTCTCCCTCTCCTAGAGACCTAAGCTCCCTTACCCGCCCTCCCCTCAGAATCTCCCTTGCTTCTTTTCTCCACACTTGTTCCAGCTACTGACTTCCCCTCCTTCTTCATGGAGAAAATAGGAGCCTCGTCTTCCTCCATCCAGTCTACTGCCTTGCCAGCTCTGCATCCATCTGCTCACTCTCCCTCCTGCTACAGCAGAGGAAGGGTCCCTGCTCCCATAGCCATGGCTGTGATCTTGATTTCATCTCTCACCTACTGGAGGAATTAGCTCTGCAGTTGTCCACTTTCTCTCCTGCAGCATCAACTGGTCCCCAGTTACCAGGTCATTACTGTAACCACATGTACTTGTTCTAGTGACTTCCATCTTTGACCTTCACTGCCTTGAATTCTATAACCTGCTCCAGGTACTTGAGTGTTTTTCTGATCCTCTTCTCAAAAGATTTATTAATCCATTTATTCAGTAAATATTTATGGCACTTATCATGCCAGACACTGTTTTAGGTACAGGAATAACAGTGAAAAAGCATTCTTGCCGACAAAAAATCCTGAAATTTATATTCTGGTGGGGGATAGGGTGGGAGTTGGATGCAAACAGATAAGAAACATGTAAACAGCAAGGAAGACATATAAGAATTATGATAAGGATAGTGTTAGGGAGAAAACAAAGCTAGGAAATATTAGAGAGAGGTGTTGCAATTTTAGAAAGGGTGGCGAGGAGAGGCCATTGTGAAGTTGACATGAAGAAACTGAAGGCGCAAGCTGTATCTGTAAGGGTGTTCCAGGCAGAAGGGACAGCATGAGCAAAGGCACTGTGGTGAAACATGCTGGGTGTGTTTGAGGAGAAGGAAGGGAACAGTGTGACTGCAGCAGAGTGAGCAGAGTAGATGAGGCTGCAGGGTGTGTGGGGGGGAAAGGAAGATGATGGTGGGGAGAGGCATGTGGAAGCCTCATTGGCCATTGTAATGACCTTGGCTTCTCTGAGTTAGATCAGGAGCCACTGACGGTTTTGAAAAGAGAAGGGATATGCTCTAACTTATCCTTAAAAAGCGTCGGTGGCAGAGGGATGATATAAGAGAGGAAGCAAAGAGATTACTAAAGAGGGCATTGTGATAATCCAGGTGACCAATAATGATGAATCTAGGGTGGTTGCAGTGGACATAAAGTGACATGAATGGATTCAAGAGCAATTTGAACTTTGGACACCTCAGGACTTGTGAATGGAAAGTATAGGGGATGAGGAAAATGTGCAGAGTCATGAATGACTCTCAAGATCTTGGCTTGCACAACTATATAGATGGTGCTATTTACTGAGTGATGGAAAACAAGAGGGAGAAAGTCTGATGGGAACAAAGGGAATATCAGAAGCTCATTTTGGGGTATGTTAACTTTGAGATGTCTATTAGACTTAGAAGCAGACATGTCTGCTAGGCAGCTAGCTGTATGAGTTGAGTTCTGGGGAGACTTTCAACACATAGATGGAACTGGATAAGATTACCTAGGGAGCAGAGAAAAAAGAAATCTGAGGACCTGGAGAGCTCCAGCATGCAGAGGTAGGGTGAAAGGAGGACTCAGTCAAGGGCCTGGTTGTAGGTGGGTTGTAGGTGGACACTTTTCTGCTCAGTGTCAGTGGACGCAGTTGACCCCACCCTCCTCTTGAAAGACTCTGCTGTTGGCTTCCATGCCCCTGGTTTTCCTTCTGCTTCCCTTGCCATTCCTTCTCTTTTGCTGGCTCCCTCTCTCTTCTTGTACTGTACATATTGCAAATGTTTGTGTGATTATGTCCCAGGGCTTCACTGTATCTTTTCTCTGTCTACATTCTTTACATCTCCCAAAGAGTAACCACCCTTAATCCAGTTTAATTCCTTGCTTGATTTTCTATACAGTGCGATTACACTGTTTCTATTTTCACTTTACTAAAATTATTTTATTACTGAAATTATTCTTTGGCAAGGAAATTTCAATGAAAGATTTGTCCATATCATATTTCACTATTTATAGCTTTGGCCAGTGTGGTTTTCTTTTGTGGCTATTATTTCTATCAGATCCAATTTCCATGAATCCAATCTTACGGATCTAAATCTTATCAAGAAGATTTGACTCAGGGCTCCTGGGTGGCTCAGTTGGTTAAGCTACTGCCTTCGGCTCAGGTCATGATCCTGGAGTCCTGGGATCGAGTCCCACATCGGGCTCCCTGCTCAGCGGGGGGTCAGCTTCTCCCTCTGACCCTCTTCCCTCTCGTGCTCTCTGTCTCTCATTCTCTCTCTCTCAAATAAATAAATAAAATCTTTAAAAAAAAAAAGGTAAGATTTGACTCAAGGTTTATTTTGTTGATTATTTCTACCAATGGAAGTCTTGGGAGCAAAGAGCATTAGTAAGCTAAAAGTGTAAGCTCTGGGAGCAGTATTAGGTGAAAAATCCTTGGAGTTATTTATTTTATATATTTTTGAAAATTTCCATAATAAAAACTTAAGAAATCATCATGGGTCATAAAAGGCCCAAAATATTATGTCTCAAAAATCATTTGGGGTGCCTGGGTGGCTCAGTCCATTAAGTGTCTGCCTTTGACTCAGGTCATGATCCCGGGGTCCTGAGATCGAGCCCCATATCGGGTTCCCTGCTCCACAGGGAGTCAGTTTCTCCCTCTCCCTCTGCCCCTCCCCTCTACTTGTGCTCTCTCCCTCTCAAATAAATAAATAAAATCTTTAAAAAAATCATTTTACTTTACCCAGGAAATATTTTTTCAGCATCAATTAGGTGCCAGGGCCTGAGGGTCCAGTGGTAATCAGAATGAAGTCCCTGCCCTAGGGGCTTTCTATTACCTTTTATTTGGAGAGACAAATAAAGCAGACTATGAGGATAGAGAAAGTGGCCGGGGCTGTTTATTTATTTTATTTATTTATTTATTTTTTAAAGATTTTATTTATTTATTTGAGAGAGAGAGAATGAGAGACAGAGAGCATGAGAGGGGTTAGGGCCAGAGGGAGAAGCAGACCCCCTGCCGAGCAGGGAGCCCGATGCGGGACTCGATCCAGGGACTCCAGGATCATGACCTGAGCCAAAGGCAGTCGCTTTACCAACTGAGCCACCCAGGCGCCCCGGCTGGGGCTGTTTAGATGGGATGATCAGGAATGGTCTAAGAGGAGGTAACATTTGAGGAGAGGCCTGAATGGAGACAGGAAGTGAGCCATGCAAAGATCCAGGGGCCAAACATTCTAGCAGAGGGAGCAGCTAATACAAAGGCCTGGAGGTGGTGATGGGCTGGGTGTATTCCTGGAGGAGCAGAACAGCCTGTGTGACGGTTGGGTTGTGTATGAGGGGAGAGTAGTATTTGGTGAGGACAGGGAGGTCAAGGGAGCCTGATTATGTAGGGCCTTTTGAAGAATTCTGTTGTTTACTCTGAGATGAGAAACCTCTGGAGAGGAGTGAAATAGTCTGGAAAAGTGTTGACAAGATCACTCTGGATGCTGTATTGAGACTATTCGGGCATGGGGGCGGGGGGAAGAGTGGCCGGCAGACATGGGAAGAACAGCTAGGAGGCTGTTGCAGTAGTCCTAGGTGGGAAATGATGGTGGCTTGGACTCGGGCGGTGCTAGGAAAGGAGAAAAGTGGTCAGATGCTGAACATATTTTGAAGGTAGAGCCTAAATAATATGCCAGTGGATTGATGTGGAATGTGAGTGAAAGAAAGCAGTGAAGGGTTTCTCTGAAGTTTTGAAGTAAAACAGGGTTTTTGGGGGCTGGGGGGTAATTGGAAATCGTGCACTTGGTTTGAGCTACCACTGGTCAATTTGGGGACTGTCAGGCACAGCCCTTCTGAGCCTTTAGTGTGCGTTGGAATCCGCCAGGGAGTAAGCATGCAGGTTCTAGCAGCAGGTCTGGGTGGGGCTGGTGCTGTGTTTCTAACCAGGTGGTTGTAATGCTGTTGGTCCTGGGCCAGCCTTGAGTAGCCAGGCAGTAGATAGTTACCTACTAGTGCATTCTGGGGCTCCAAGGGGAGGCTGGCCTCTGAATTGGGGAGTGGTCCACATACAGAAGCCATGGTTGGCTTAGGAACGTGAGAGAGAGGGGCTGTGAGGAAGTCTGTGGGTGGGAGGCCTGCTCTGAGGGAGGTGGCCCCCAAGGGTCCGCGTTCCCTCCTTTGACTCCCACCTGCCATGCCTGCCCCTGCTCGCTGCAAACAGTTCTGCCACAGTGCTGAGCGCAGGACAATGACCTGGCCCAATGCCCTGGAGCGCTGCCGAGGGAAACTGCTGGTGCATAGCCTGGTATGGTCTGGGGAAGGGGGACCTGGGGCACCTAGCTGGGGCCCACCACTCATGTTTTCTTCATGCCCTTCCAGAACCTGTTGGCAAAGCAAGGACTGAGGCTTCTACGGGGTCTGAGACAGGGCAATGTGTAAGAGAAGGTGGCACTGGCCAAGAAGCTCTTGGCAAAACTGTGCTTCCTGGCCCAGGAGGTAACACCGGGCCACCATTTCCCTACCCTGAATACCCTGGTGGTGATGGTTGCCCAACAGTGATTGATGCACAACAATTACTACTGAACTGTACACTTAAAAATGGTTGCAGTGGTAAATTTTATGCTACCCATATTTTATCACACACACACACACACACACACACACACAGACACACACACACACACACACACAAAGAAGTCAGGTTGGACTTTGAGGTTGCCTGTGGGGCATCCAGGGGAGAGATGTCTAGGAGGCAGATGGCCACATGGATCTGGGGTTTACGGGTCTGTGTCAGGGCTATGTTGGGTATTTTGTCCATCTGTCCAGTGGAAGCTGTGGGAGCAGGTGGTCTCAGCTCTCTCCATGACCCCGTTCTCTGCCCGCAGCCCCAGCCACCTTTCCCAGATGTGCTGGTCTGGATGCTCAGTGGGCGGCGCCTCGTGGCCTGGGCCCGGATCCCTGCCCAGGATGTGCTGTTCTCTGTGGTTGAGGAGGAACGGGGCCGGGACTGTGGGAAGATCCAGAGTCTACTGCTCACAGTGAGGGGGTGTGGGTTGCTGGAGACTGGAGTGGGGTGAGGCTCTGAGGGTGGAAGTGAGGGGCACAGGGTAGAGGCCTGTGGTTCCCAACAAGGGGTCCCCAAAGTCTTTTTTTAGTGAAAAAACTTTATTTAAAATTTTTTTCAATTAAAAGAACTTTTTTAAAGTTAAAAAATGTTTTATTTTAATTTTTAAAAGTATACCTTTTCAGTTATCCCAAAAGCCAAAAGAGGTTGTGCCTTTACCTAGGTCCACTTTGATGTGAGATAAACACCAAGTTTTGAGAGCTCTGAGCCTACACTGGCCATTTGGCTGCCTGGGCTCCAACAGATGGGCAGGTAGTGAAGATGGGAGAGTGACTAGTCAGTTCCTTATAAGTACAGCTGGTTTGGGGCAAAATGTTTCTAATTGAGGTGTCCCTGGAATAGATGCCAACAGGGGTCCCTAGTGCTGAGGAGCTGTGACGACTGTTGGGGTAGGGGACAGGGAATCTAAATGTATTGGGACGGAGGGGACCGAGGAGGTAAGTGTGGGGTGTGGGAGCGCACAGTTTGGGGGTGTGGGGTTTGGTATAGGAAGTGACGGTGTTGGAGCAGGAAGACTAGGGAATGGGAGTGTTCAGGGTAATGGGGTACTGGATGGAGGGCAGGAAGTGGGATGAAAGAGTAGGGTACAGGGAGTACTCTTTGGATTTGGCATCGGGGAATGATCTATCGATACAGAGAGTATGGGCATGGCCTGGGGGAGCAGGGGCTGGTCTAGCTGGGGTAATAAGAGGCAGACGCTAACATGCCACCTCCCTACAGTAGGCACCTGGGGCAGCTCCTGGTGAGGTCTGTGCCAAGCTGGAGCTCCTTCTGTGGCTGGGGCTGGGTAAGCAAGCCAAGGCTGCACCTCAGAGCTCCCCCGGGGACCTGCTGCCCGAGCCCTCCGAGGGGCTGCCACACCACCTGTACCGGGATGGTGAGTACAGGGCCCAGCTCGATATTTGCCCGAGGTGTGAGGCTAGATGCCCAGCTGGGGGCAGTGGGGAGGGGTCTGGGGTCAGGGACTCCAGTGGTCCCCTGAGCAAACATCTTTGTCTTTTCCCCACCCGACTTCAGCTACTTCCAGCTCCGAGCTCACTTGTACCAGGCCCGAGGGGTGTTGGCAGCAGATGACAGTCGGCTTTCAGACCCCTTTGCTCGAGTCCTCATCTCTACCCAGTGCCAGACCACACGGGTGAGGGCTGAACTGGGATGTGGGTTGGGGGGGCTCCGGGAGACAATGTGGGGTAAAGGCTGAGCATTTCCTCAGGCCCTAAGTCTCTCTTCCTGCCCTGGATTTTCAGGACAGGATACTGGTTTGGACTGCCCTGATTTAGGGGGTCGTATAAAACTGGAGGGCCTTCAGGGTGAGGAATTGTTTTCTGGGGTTGACTGTAGAACTCGCCCCAAGGGCGGCAGATTACAGTTAGGGGGACCAGGCTGGGAGGGCAGGCTCTAACCCCAGTCTGAAGGGCACTCTCATCTTTATCACACTTTCCCTCCTTTTGTGATAAACAGCTGCTTAAAGTATTACTTCAGGGCAAGAATGCTCACCTGGGATGTATGTTGGGAGATTCTTTGGATGCCTGCCTTTGACTCACTCTCTGCATGGCCCCCAAGGTCCTGGAGCAGACGCTGAGCCCCCTGCGGGATGAGCTCTTGGTGTTTGATCAGTTGATCATAGATGGGAGGAGGGAGCATCTGCGGGAGGAGCCTCCGTTAGTGCTCGTCAATGTCTTTGACCACAATAAGTTTGTGAGTGTGGCCTGGGCCCCACCTGTGTTTCCACCCCTGAGTGCCCCCACTCCTCATCTTGATGCCCCCCTCCCCTGGCTCCTGAGTGTCTTCTACTTTTGTCTTCACTGTCCTGCTCTCCACAGGGCCCCCCCTGTGTTCCTGGGCAGGTCACTGGCTGCCCCAAGGGTAAAGCTGATGGAGGACCCTTACCAACGCCCTGAGCTGCAGTTCTTCCCCCTAAGGAGGGGGCCCAGGGCAGCCGGAGAGCTCATCGCCACCTTTGAACTCATTGAACTGGACTACAGCGGCCGGCTCGAGGTCAGAGTACCCTGCCTTAGCCGGCACAGGCTGTGGACTCCTCTTGTTATTCTTTCAGGTGGTCCAGCTCCAGAGACTATGGAACATATCCTGGGGTTACCCCTCCAAGTACTTTGCCCCTAGAGAATGCAGGCTGCAAATCTGTCCTGGGGTCACCTCACTGGACCTCCTGACTTCAGGGAACATTAGAAGCAGACACACTGTAGGTTCACCTTGCCAGGTTTCCAGCCCTAGAGACCCGAGACTGCAGGTGGATCCTTGTGCCTCAGATGCCCACCCTCCCTTCCTGTACCTGGCTGTTTCCTGGGATGCTCCCTTCCTGCCCATCCAGCCTTGCCCAGTTCCTCTGGATTGAGATTTCACTGGCAGCTCTCAATGTCCCCTCCCTGAGCCCAGATCTCCCTCCTTTGGCTGCTTCCTCCTTGATCTCTGATCTCTTGCCCCCTGCAGCCCTCAGTGCTAAGTGATGTAGACCTGACACCACTGGTTGAGCACCTGTCTGGACGCCTGTCCCTGCCACCTGATGTGCGTCCAGTGCTCAGGGAGTTCCGTGTTGAGGTATTGCTGGGCACACTCACTTTTCCCCCCCCACCCCCGCCACACGCACATCTGGGTGCCCTCTGTCAGATGCAGGCTGCTGAATTTCTCGCTTCCTGACCCCAGGTGCTGTTCTGGGGTCTGAGAGGCCTTGGCCGTGTGCATCTGTTTGAGGTGGAGCAGCCCCAGGTTGCGCTGGAGGTGGCTGGGTGACGTGTGGAGTCAGAGGTCCTGGCCAGTTACCATGAGAACCCCGATTTCACTGAACTCGTCAGGCATCTGACTGTGGTGAGGACGTGGGCTGGGAGCAGGAAATGCTGGACTAAGAAGTGAAAGGGCAGTGGGATGGTGAATTCCCAGCCAGTTATCTTAGATTAATCAAGGGAACAAACTTTCTATAAAAAGCCAGATAGTAAATATTTTAGGCCATACAGTCGCAGTTGCAATTACTCACCTCTGACTTAGTAGCATGAAAACAGACACAGACAGCAAGTAAATGAATAAGTATGACTGTGTTCCAATAAAACTTTATTTACAAAAACAGGCAGTGGGCCAGATTTGGCTTGCAGGCTATAGTTTGCTAATCTCTGGCTGGTGGTGCTCTCTTGGCTCTGTTGAATGAGTGGGTTAGGTAAGTGTCATGAAGTATAAGTCAAAAGGAATCTATCTAGTCTCTGAGACACCAGGGGCTAAGAAGAAAAATTCATGCTTTGTGTATTTTGTAATTCTTATAGTGTGGACTTTGGACTCAAATTCTGACAATGCCATGTCGGAGCTTGTCAGATCACTTGTCTTAGTTGAGTTTTAGTGTTGTTTGTTTGTTTGTTTGTTTAAAGGAGTAACAGGTACAAAAGAAAGAAAGATTGAAGGTGATACACCAAATGCCTCCTTACAGGAGTGCTATGAGGAGCCAGTGAGGGAAAGGATCTCGGTGAAAGGGTTTGTACACTGAAGAATGCTGTGCCTGGGGGACAGGGACAAAGTGTTGTCCAGACTGCAATGGGGTAAAACCCCACAAGAACAAACAAACAAAGAACAAAAACAACAAAACCCTTAACAGTTTCTTGACTCTGTTTCACATGCAGGAGTTTTCAGTTTGAAAACTTGATTGTGCTTGTAAGCGGGTGAAGCTGAAAGCAGTTTGCTCACTGAACTTCTAGGGAGTGTTTCATTTCCCATCTCGTCATGCAAAGGGAGGAATATCCCTCTCTCCGTTTGTGCACTTGAAAAGAATGCCTGAGCATTCTTCTGTTGTTGGGTAGAGTGCTCTACAGATGTCCGGTCAAGCTGGGTTGATAACATTATGTAAGCCTTAAAGAAAGCCTTCCTGGGGATTTTCTGACTAGTTCCGTCCATTGTTGAGAATATGCTATTGAAATCTCCAACTATTATTGTTAACTTGTTTTCTCTCCCTTTAATTTTGTTGCAGTTTACTTCTTATATTTTGAGGTTCTGTTGTTAGGTGCATATATGCTTACAATTGTTATAACTTCCTATGAATTGATGTTTATCATTATAAAATGTCCCTTTTTGCCTCCAGTAAATTTTGTGTCTTAAAAGTCTATTTTGCCTGATAGTATAGCCACTCCAGCTCGCTATGGTTACTGTTTGCATCACGTATCTTTCCTCATTCTTTTCCTTTCAACCTATATTATGTGTCTTTCTGAAGAGTGTCTCTTAGACATTAGGTAGTTGCATCTTTTTTTAAAAGATTTATTTATTTGAGAGAGAGAAAGCGTGGCAGGCAGAGGGAGAGAGAGAATCTCAGGCAGACTCAGCACTGAGCATGGAGTCTGATGTTGGGCTTGATCCCTCGACCCTGAGATCATGACCTGAGCCGAAATGAAATCAAGAGTCAGATACTTAACAGGCTGAGCTACCCAGGTGTTCCAGTAGTTATGTCTTTTTTTAAATAAAGATTTTATTTATTTATTTGACAGAGAGACAGCGAGAGAGGGAATACAAGCAGGGGGAGTGGGAGAGGGAGAAGCAGGCCTTCCGCTGAGCAGGGAGCCCGATGTAGGGCTCGATCCCAGGACCCTGGGATCATGACCCAAGCTGAAGGCAGACGCTTAACGACTGAGCCACCCAGGCGCCCCTAGTTGCATCTATTTAAAAAAATAATCTGGGGCACCTGGATGGCTCAGTCGGCTAAGCGTCTGCCTTCGGGTCAGATCATGATCCCAGGGTCCTGGGATTGAGCAGTGTCTAGCTCACTGCTCAGCAGGGAGTCTGTTTCTTCCCTCTCCCTCTGCCCCTCCCCTGAACTCATACTCTCTCTCTTGCTCTCTCTCTCTTGCTCTCTCAAATAAGTAAAATCTTTTTTAAAAAAATCCAGTTGACAATCTCTGCCTTTTAAAAAAAAAAAATTATTTGAGAGAAAGAGAGTGTGCAGGCATGCCCAAGAGGGGTGAGGGGGGAAGGGCAGAGGAGAGGGAGGGAATCTCAGACAAAGTTCACACTGAGCGAAGAGCCCCTCGCGGATCTCACAACCCTGAGATGATCTGAGCTGAAAACAAGAGTCAGACACCTAACTGACTGAGCGACCCAGGTACCCCAACAATCTCTCCCTTTTGAGTGCAGTGTTTAATAAAGTTGATGTGAAATGTTGGGGTCCTGGAGTGAACAGTCAAGAAAGAATTCTTGAGACGTCATCAGTGTGAAAAGGGTGGTTTTATTAAAGCGTGGGGACAGGACCTGTGGGCAGGAAGAGCTGCAATGGGGCATGAGGAGTGGCCCATTATAGACTTTCCTTTTTTTTAAAGATTTTATCTATCTATTTGACAGAAAGAGATAGTGAGAGTGGGAACACAAGCAGGGGGAGTGGGAGAGGGAGAAGCAGCCTTCCCGCGGAGCAGGGAGCCTGATGCGGGGCTGGATCCCAGGACCCTGGGATCATGACCTGAGCCGAAGGCAGACGCTTAATGACTGAGCCACCCAGGTGCCCCCATTATAGACTTTCAAGTTGGGAGGGGGTTAGGGATAGCATAAATCTCGAAGGAATTCGGAAGCAAGGTTTCCAGGATTTGAAGGTCTAGTTGTTGTAGGAAAAGGGCATTTATTACTGTTTAATAACAACCTCAGTCATGGGGCACCTGAGTGGCTCAGTCGGTTAAGCGTCTGCCTTCGGCTCAGGTCATGGTCCCAGGGTCCTGGGATCAAGCCCCGCATCAGGCTCCCTGCTCCGCGGGAAGCCTGCTTCTCCCTCTCCCACTCTCCCTGCTTTTGTTCCCTCTCTCTCTGTCTCGCTCTGTCCAAAAAAAAAATCTTAAAAAAACCCCAACAACTTCAGTCATGAGATCCTTCAGGTGTGTATCAGTGGGCTATATGCTTGATGATGGCTAACATATATCTTGGGAGGTAGAGATAAAGGACGTTTCCCGAGGGATTTTTATATGTTAAAGAAGATTTACAGGATCCTGGAGGTCAGGCTAATGTCAGTCTAAGGTTGCCTTTTGCCTCTAGCAAAGGATTAGCAACCAGGCAGTTAGTTGAGTGTGGAGGAAGGTCACTCTGCCTGTCTTAAGTAGTTGTTAATGGGCTGCAAAGGAAACTTCATTTATTTCTACATTTCTTTAGCCTTTGTTTTCACATCAAAGTCACGTTTGACGTTATTATTGAAATGGTTGGATTTACATCTGCCATTTTGCTGTTTGTTTTCTATGTGTCTCATGTATATTTTTGTTCCTCCTTTACCACCTTCTTTTGTATTAAATAGGTATTTATTAGTGTACTGCTTTAATTCCTTTGTTGATTTTCACTTAGTAGTTGCTCTAGGGATTGCAGTATACAGATTGATTTTTCACAATCTACTTCAGATTAATACTAATTTCGTTCCAGTAAAACTTTTCTCCATCATAGCGCCATTCTTTCCTTCCTCCTTTGTGAGATAATTGTCACACATATATAAAATAAATCTAACAATACAGTATTTTAATTATTGTCCCTCCCACTTAGGATCCACTTATAGATATAGAATTCCTGTATTAAAGGACATACACAGGGGCGCCTGGGTGGCTCAGTCGTTAAGCGTCTGCCTTCAGCTAAGGTCATGATCCCAGGGTCCTGGGATCGAGCCCTGTGTGGGGCTCCCTGCTCGGCGGGAAGCCTGCTTCTCCCTCTCCCACTCCCCCTGCTTGTGTTCCCTCCCTCACTGTGTCTCTCTCTGTCAAATAAATAAATAAAATCTTTAAAAAAAAAAAAAAAAAAGGACATACACAAGATGCCTGGGTGGCTCACTTGGTTAAGTGACTGCCTTTGGCTCAGGTCATGATCCTGGAGTCCCAGCACTGAGTCCCGCATGGGGCTCCCTGCTCAGCGGGGAGTCTGCTTCTCCCTCTGACCCTCCCCCCTCTCATGCTCTCTCTCTCTCAAATAAATAATAATAATAAATCTTAAAAAAATAAATAAAGGACATACATATTTTTATGGCTCTAAACCTATATTACCAAACTAAACATTGGTCCTTTATATAATAGCAACCGCCACCACCACATGTTTTTGCTAGCGCTTTGTAGGCTCCAAAGTAGTTTTATATCTATTATGTCATTTGATATTTACACCAGTCTTTTGAGTCCAGGATTGTGTCCCTTTTTGCCAGGAAAACAGGCTCCGTCATTGCCAGATATGACACGATGAGGCTATGGCAGAGCTGAGCTGAGAAGGCAGACCCTGCTGCTGCCTCTCCTCCTCTCCAGGCCTTCAGAGACCCAGTTCCTCTCTCCCCACCCCAGGACTTGCCCAAGCAGCCTTACCTGCAGCCCCCGCTCAGCATCCTGGTGATTGAGCGCCGGGCCTTTGGCCGCACCGTGCTTGTCGGTTCCCATATTGTCTCCCACATGGTGCGATTCATACTCTGGGGTCATGAGGATCCCCCTGAGGAGGAAGGAGAAGAGGAGGAGACAGGGGACCTAGTGCTCAAGGGACCACAAGGTAAGGGGCCACCAGACAGAAGCCCCTCTGGTTCCTGGTTGAGATGGCTCCAGGGAGTCTGACTTCTACTCACGTGACCTCCTCCTGGTATCATTTCCCCTCTCCCAGGACAGAAGTCCCTGGATCCCTTCTTGGCTGAAGTGGGGATGTCCAGACGGCTTCTGAAGGTGATGGGGTATGGGAGATGGGTGGAGAAGGGGCTGACGGGGCTTAGGGTGGTGCTGGGTTAGGGGCACTGAGTTCTCTCTCCCTTAGGCTCCTCTGAAGAAGCTCCCCTTGGGGAGCCTCCTGAACCAAGGCCCTGAGCTGGAGGAGGACATCCCAGATCCTGAAGAGCTTGACTGGTGGTCCAAGTACTACGCCTCGCTGCAGGAGCTCCAGGGGCAGGTGGGGGCAGGGGCGGGTCCCGGGCTGCAGCTGGAGGTTGAGGAGGATAAATGGCAAGAAGAAGGATCTCGTGAAATGTGGCGTGAGATGCTCCACAGCTTTTCAGAGCTCTTCATTAGATACCTCTTCTCATCTTTGTAACAGTTCTGGAAGCTGAAAATTACTAACTCTATTATCTACAGCTGTGCTGTCAGAACTATGTGAGCCACATATGTCATTTTAACTTCTTAGGTAGACAGATTTTTTAAAAAGTAAAAGGAAAGAGGTAAAATTGATCTTAATATATTTTGTTTAACCTAATATATCTAAAATACCATTTCAACAAGGAACCATTATACAAAATTAATAATGAGATATTTGACATTCTTATTTTATACTAAGTCTTTAAAATCTGGTGTGTATTTTACACTTACGGCACATCTCAATTCAAGTGCTCACTAGACACACATAGCTGGGGGTTACTGTCTGGGGCAGCGCAGGACTAGACAAACTGAAGCTTTGAAAATGCAAGTGGTTCACACAGCTGGACCTTGAACTGAAGTTTCCCAACTCCCTGTCCTGGACAAGGGGTAGATTAAGGAGGTGAGGGGAAGGGAAGAACCTCTGACTTGCCCTTTGATTTCAGACCAACTTTGAGGAGGATGAAATGGATGATCCCGGGCAGTCAGGTAGGAGATTTGGCTTTCTTGCTCCTGCTCTCTGTCTCCCTCCTTCCTCTGACACCAGTATTTTTAACTGTGGCATTTCTGCTATTCCCAGACGGGGTCAACCTCATTTCTGTGGATGGGGAGGCCCAAGACCAGGGTCAGGGTGAGGCTGAAGTCAAAGGCTCCATATCCCAGAAGAAAGCAGTAGCCACCCTGAAGGTGAGTGGGTATCTGGGAGAGAGAATTGTGCTAGGATTCTGGCCATCGGCCTGTCACTGAGGCCCTTGCCTTTCAGATCTACAATGGCATCCTGGAGGAAGAGTTTAACCACTTTGAAGACTGGCTGAATGTGTTTCCCCTGTACCGAGGGCAAGGGGGCCAGGATGGAGATGGAGAAGAAGAAGGGTCTGGACGTCCTGTAGGCAAGTTCAAGGTATGTTGGGGAAAGAAGAGAGGCAAGGAGTACAGGTGGGGATGTAGGAGGAAGACTCTCTTCCCAGGGATTTTTCTGTCTCCCCCAAATCCAGGGATCCTTCCTTATTTACCTGAATCAGAGGCAGTGTCATTCTCTGAGCCCCAGATCTCCCGGGGAGTCCCACAGAACCGGCCCATCAAGCTCCTGGTCAGAGTACATGTGGTAAAGGTGAGCATCCCATCACCCCAGCCCACCTCCGACTCCAGCTAAGGTAATATACAGAAAAGCTACAGACTGAAGGATTTGGAAGGAACCTCAGAGTCTACCTCCTTCATTTTTCAGGTGGGGAATCTTAGGCACAAGTGAAGAGACTCCCCAGGGTTACAGAGCTTGCTCATGGCACAATCCGGATTTAGAGCTTAGGTCTTCTGACTCCTTTTTCATAGTTCTAGACCCTTAGTTCGTAGCATGGCGAGTATAACTCCAAGAAGAGTGCAGCTCTGAATCTCAAGTTTCACAATCGCTTGTTGTTCAATACCTTCATACAGGTCCTTGCCTTGCTGTGGTTTGCATACAGCACTCAGCGGGGCCCTGAAGTTTCCTGAAAGGCATCTCAGGGAATTGAGAGGAATGAGTGGGTTGCTCTGTTCCCTTCGATCCCAGCCCCAGAATAGATACTGTGCTTTTATCTGGTTTAAATATAAGGATTCTGAGCAAGACAGAAATTAAAGAAATGTTCTGTGGCATATCCTAGTGCATAATTCGATGGTAGGAGTCGTTTTGATCTTCTGCTTCTAGCAGTATCACAGACTAGATGGTCTGAAATAACTTCCCGATGTAATACATCTAGAACTGCTGGATAAACAACCTTAAATGAATGCTAAGCTTATAAGAATGGGCAATGGAATGGAAAAATAAGAATTCCCAATGGGCATAGGATGAAGAGGCAGCAGGAATCCCAGTCCCTGAAGTGCAGGTTGTCTTGAGAGGTTTGTCCACACCTGGACCCTGAGCCTTGGTTCCTAATAACCTATTGAAGATGGGAGCCACAACCAAGACCCTTGTGTGAAGCAGCGTCCAGGAAGGGCTCTGCTCATAGTGAAAGGTGGGCCAGAGGCAGTCTACCCACTGGGAAAGGAACCTTTTAGGGAAATGGTCTGTTTCAGCTTCTGCTTCAACTGGGGGAAATAGAAAACAATGTCTTCCCCAAGAAATGTATTATCTTATAGTTCCGAAGGGCAGAAATCCGAAATACGTTCTACTGGACTATATCAAGTTGTTGGCAGGGCTGCATTCCTTCTAGAGACTCTTGGGGAGAATCATTCCCTTGCCTTTTCGAGTTCCTGGGGGCTGCCTGTGTATCTTGGCTCACGGCCTCTTCTTCCATCTTCAGAGCCAGCAGGGTAGCAATTTCAAATCTCTCTCGGACTCTCCTGTCTCCCCTCCACTTATAAGGACATTTGTGGTTACGTTGGGTTACCTGGATAAACTAGAATAATCTCATGATTCTTTTTTTTCACATTCAGTATTTCTATTTACTTGTTTAGCAGACAGTTTACATATCTCCCCACCCTTTCCTTTAAGTTAGTGTGACAGTTTTCCATAATAAACTATTTAAAGAGAAGCTTTGGTTGAGAATGGAATGTCAATCTCGTGATTCTTAACCACATCTGCAGAGTTCCCATTGCCGTGTCAGGGGATTCGAAGGTGGACATCCTTGGTGGTGGGGGCGCACTATTCTGCCTGCCACAGAATGTAAATTGCTATAACAGCTTGAGAGAACAATTTGACATATTTAGGAAAATAGAAGATTTTCATTATCAATACCTAATAATTATACTTCTAGATATGATCCCAGGCAAATTCTTACATATGTATACAAGGAAACATAAGAATTGCTCATCCTAGCATTATTTGTAACAAAAAAAATGTTTTTAAAAAATTTTATTTATTTATTTGAGAGAGAGACACACACACAGCATGAGCAGAGGGAGGGGCAGAGGGAGAAGCTGACTCTCCGCTGAGCAGGGAGCCCGATGCGGGACTCCATCCCAGGACCCAGGGATCATGACCTGAGCCAAAGGTAGCCTAACCGACTGAGCCACCCAGGCGCCCCTCCCAACACAAATTAGGATGAATTCATGGGTGGAGCTAGAGAGTATAATGTTAAGTGAAATACGTCAGTCAGAGAAAGACAAATGCCATGATTTCACTCATATGTGGAATTTAAGAAACAAAACAAATGAGCAAAGGGAAACAAACAGACTCGACTATAGAGAACAAACTGATGGTTACGGGGGGCAAGGGGGTTGGGGAATGGGTGAGACAGGTGAAGGGGATTAAGGAGGGCACTTGTCGTGATGAGCACCGGGTAATGTATGGAAGTGTTGAATCACTATATTGTACACCTGAAACTAACAGAACGTTGTATATTAACTAACTGGAATTAAAATAAAAACTTAAAAAAATTAAATTTGGGTGAAGTAAGCAAATTGGATGATTCCCAGTTTGTGGAAGTTGGCACCAACAGGGCATTTCCCCTTTCTCTTCCTGAAAATCATCCAAAACCAAAGGGAACAACAAAAATCCAGCTTCTGCTTATGGTGAAATCAGGAAAGAATTACAGCTGCAAACCAGCAGGAAGCCTGGAAGAGCTATCAAGAGCCAAGTGGTTGAAGTTTGTGTGTGTGTGTGTGTGTGTGTGTGTGTGTGTGTGTGTGTGTGTAAGGGGGTGAGGACATCACTCAGTGGAGCTCAGTGTCAGCAGCGTCTGTGTCTCAAAGGCGAAGGGCACACCTGAAGGGTTAAAGCCTGCATTGCTCACTGAAAGCTAAAAATACTGGAGAAAATGTAAAAACCTCTTTAAATGTAGTGCTGAGCTTCCCAAGAAAATACGTGGTTTTAGAGGAAAAAAATTAAAAGCAGGAACTGTTTTAAAATCATGTACCCAGGATTTTGTTATTATCCATGTATGGCAAGGCCAACAGATCAGGAGGTGATTGCCTTTGAAAGATAGTCTGGGGACACCTGGGTGGCTCAATCAGTTGGGTGTCTGCCTTGGGCTCGGGTCGTGATCCCAGGGTCCTGGGATGGAGTCCCGCATCGGGTTCCCTGCTCAGTGGGGAGTCTGCTTCTCCTCCTCCCTCTGCCTGCCACTCCCCCTGCTTGTGTGCTCACTCACTGTCTCTCTCTGACAAATAAATAAAATACTAAAAAAAAGAAGAAGAAAGATAGTCTGTTGTTTGTTTCAGTCCTCAAGAGGAGGGGGTGGGCTGGGCGGTACAGGGCCACACAGGGAAGTCCAAAGGAGAATGCAAGGGCCAGAGCCTCTGTTGTGGTTTCTGCAGGAAAAGCAAGGCAAGGCAGGGTAAGCAGACTTAGGATTGGTTAGTGTGAATAATTCCAGCAGGCTCTTGGGTACAGGGGCTGTCTCGCTGTCTCTTGTCTGGTACCTGGCTCTGGAGTGATTAGGACAGAGGAACTTACTTCCTGGAGTAGAAGAGCCAGATGGAGGAGATGGTTCAGAGCATGGGCTCTGGATTGGGTTTCCATATGAAAGGTGCCCTGGGCAGTGAGTTATCATACACAAAGTGAATAAGCACATGCAAAGATGCTCAACATGGCTCGTCATCAGAGAAATGCAAATTAAACCACAGTGAGCTACCACTCTGCATACACTAGAATGGTTAAAATAAAAAAGACTGACAATACCAAGTGTTGCTAAAGATTTGGAGCAACTGGAATGCTCATACCACTGCAGATAGGAGTGTAAACACTAAAAATATATTGCTGTATATAAATTATACTTCAGTAATTTGTTATGTATTTATTAAATGATGTAGTTATCAAACCAGAGAAGTAAGTGTAATACATAAAAAACACGCAAAATGGTGCTGTATATTGCTTAGGGATGTGTGTACATGTAGTAAAACTATTTTCACTTTTTTTGTGTGAGTCCTAAACCTCAAGTAAAGGGTTCTGGCTACTTCAGGGATGAAGAGGGAATTAAATCAGGTAAGGGGATTCCATTTGTTGGTAGTGTTTTCTTTATTAAGCCGGGCACACACGTCATTGATTTATTTTTATATTAGTTAAAATATCTTTATCATTGTAAAAAAGAAAAGTGAATAATAAAGTTATGATTTGAATATTAAAGCCCTATACATCTTTCCACATTAAACATTTCATAATTAATTTAAAAGAAAATAAAAGTCATGTCGAACCTCTCAGTTAATTCCTCATGGTGGGAGATCTCTCCTTGGTAACTTGCTGCTTACACTTAACTCTGAGATTTGGTCCAGCAAGGGTAACCTTGGGTTACAACCATGACAATTCTCTCAGCCCCACCTCCTGTCGCCCTAGGTCACCAATCTGGCTCCTGCGGACCTCAACGGCAAGGCAGACCCTTACGTGGTGGTGAGTGCTGGCCGAGAGCTGCGGGACACCAAGGAACGCTACATCCCCAAGCAGCTGAATCCCGTCTTTGGAGAGTGAGGCTGGGCCCTGGGCTTGGGAATGGGAGCGCCTTTACCCTCTGACCCCGGGGGCCCCAGGGCTCCCACTCAGGCAGCTGGCGTGGTGATGGTGCGGGAATGGACAGAGGCTGCTGAGACCCCTGGAGCCCCTGCCCCCACAAGACCACCTCGTAGGGCATGGGGGTGTCCTCAGCCATTCTCCCTCCTGGCCAGGGTCCTGGAGCTCGATGTCTCTTTCCCTGCCGAGCCAGAGCTGACTGTGGCTGTGTTTGATCATGACCTCGTGGGTTTTAATGACCTCATTGGGGAGACCCACATTGACCTGGAAAACCGATTCTATGGCCACCACAGGGCGAACTGTGGGCTGGCCTCCCAGTATGACGTGTGAGTCCTACAGACCCTCAGGAGCCATTCTGAGTCTGACCAACGACATTCAAGTTTACATTCCCATTGGTGTGTCCAGATCCTTTGATTTCATAGAAGGGGAACTCCCCATGACCAAGACCATATAGCATAGTGGGTCAAAACCTGGGCTTAGGATTTGGGGTCTTATAATAAGTCACTTGATCTCTCTGAGCCTCCGTTTCCTCAGCTGCAAAATTGGAGGTAACACCAGTATTTCCTCCATTGGAGTATGTGGCATACATCTTCGGTTTTCATGGTTACCATAAGGGAGGACTAATCTGCTTCCTGGATCCCATGTCTTCAGGGGTCCCCATCCCTGCCCCTGTGCCCACTGTGTCCATATGCTGACCCCAACTGAGGCATTTTTCTCTTTCTGCCCACAGGGATGGGTACAATGCCTGGCGGGATGCATTCCGGCCTCCGCAGATCCTGGCGGGGCTGTGCCAACGCTGTGGCCTCTCCGGCCCTGAGTGCTGAGCCGGGGCTGTCAAGGTGGGCAGCAAAGTCCTTCCAACACCGCCGAGACCCTGCCCCCAGGTACCAGCCCCTCTCTGATGGACAACCCCGAGGGAGCAAGATGGTTAAACAAGGTACAGGGGGCCCCTGGGGCCTACTCTAGTGTGTCCCCAGAAAAGCCTGTCTCCTTTGGCAAGCAGAGGAAGGGAGTTTGGCTGAGTAAGGACGAGGTTCTTGGATGGAGGGGAGAAAATGGTCTTTGTAGGTGAGCATGATCCTCAAAGAGTCAAAGCAGACCTCTCAGAGGCATAGCTAATCAAGCTTCCAGAACATAGGGTGGCCCATAGGGGGTCCCATATGACAAGACATGGCTGCAGACTTGAGCTCATGCCTCATAAATGGCTGGTGGTCTGTCCCTAAACAAGAGTCTTCGCAAAGCCGTGGCCCCTCCAATCCCACTGTCCCTCGACTGCTGGCTTTTCACTGGGAAAAGTTGTTAGAGAAGCATCTCCCCACTTTCTGTGCCTTGTGGACTTGCCCTCCCAGCCCATGGGCTTCGTCCCAACCAGCAGCTCCCTCAGCTATGCACTTCGGTTGAGCGGTGGGGGAGGAAGGCAGGCGAGCTGGGAAGTGTGCAGAAGCCAAGCTTGCGTACCTCTTGTTGCAGGTGGGGGGGCCCCCGGGGGCCAGGGAGGTCCCCGAGGAGGCGCACGCGCTGCTGGTGCTGCAAGAGAGGCCGGAGCTTGGGATCCAGCTGGTGCCTGAGCACGTGGAAACTCGGCCCCTCTACCCTCCCCGCAGCCCAGGGCTGCTGCAGGCGAGGGAGGGCTCAGCACCCAACCCCAGAACCCCAGGACTCCCACCTGCTCCTGGACCCTGGGCCCTCGGGATGCCCTTTCCCCAAGACCTCTACTGACCACTTCCGATTCTGGCTCCTGATCCTGGTCCCCAGCATTCCCACTCCAGTCTTAGACCCCCATCCTGGACTCCATACCTCCACCCCTGACTTTGTCCCTGCAGGATCCCCCACCCCGGGGCCACCAAGGCTCAGACCTGGCACTCCCAATCTGACCTCAACACCAGGTCCCTAGGATCTGGACCTTGGGAACACCAGATCTTACTTTTGACCTCAACCTTCCACTCCAGGGCCTGATCCTTAACCTCAGCACTGGAACCCCCACTTCAGACTCTACCTTCATTTCCCGCCCGCACCCCCCACCTGCCACCCCGGGATCTCCCCGACTGTGCCCTCTTGACCCCAGCTCTTGCCTCCGTCAGGACAACAGCCTCTAGCCACAAGGCTATCAGGGGAGGTGGGGTCCTCAGTGGGACCCTTCAGCCTGGTCCTGTGTTCCCAGGGATCCCTTCACATGTGGATCGATATCTTCCCCCGCCATGTGCCTGCCCCACCCCCAGTTGACATCAAGCCTCGACAGCCAATCAGGTGAGCGCTCTGACCCTTCCTCCCCTGGGACAGGCACAGGCTGGTGACCCAGGCTTTTCAGTTAGGTGAGCCATTAATTTCCCTTCCTTCTCATAAGCCATTGTGAGGAGGGGCTCTGTCACTTGTAACCAAAAGAGCTTAAATACCAATAAACCCCCTTCGGACTTGAGCTCGTCGGAGTGGAGTTGTGCGTAGGGGATTCATACTTCAGATGTTGTCCGCAATCTGTCACTTTCTCCCTCTGGGCTCCGCTTTCCTTGCTGTCACTCTCAGGGCGGCTTCTGCAGTCTGGGGGCAGGGTGGCTGCGCTAACAGTGCCAGGCTTACATCTCACCAGCTAGACTCCTTGAGCAGAAAAATAAACACGTCTTTACTGGCAAGAGCAAAAGTCTCGGGGCTGACTCTCCTCGGATCAGCCTGCATCGAATGCTGATCCCTTAACCAATCCTTGTGCTTGGGGGGCTGGGATACGCTGATTGGCCAGTCCTGGGTGATGGCCTAGGGGGTGTCGCCGCCTCTGGAGCCAGGGGGAGGTGGGTCTTCCCCACTAGAATCACACAGACTGCCAGTGTGGGGGTCAGAGGGGGGGGGCTCACCAACAGGAAATCACGGTGCTATCAACAAATGAGGGGAAATTGCTGGTGGGCAAGAGAAAACGAGATAGCCCGGAAAACCCATGACAGCCAAGGACAGGGCTATTTGGGGTAGCACAGGAAAGCTGGAGCCCCTCCTTCTGCCCCTCAGGGACTGCTCGCTCTCATCCCCACTTTGTCTCCCTCCCCTCCCACATGTCGCTGCAGACTGGCTTTCTCTCCCCTGTACCCTAGAACTGCAGCTTGCATGTCACCCTGGCTGGTGGCGGCTCCAACTCTGTGTCTGATGTTACTCAACCTTTCAGGCTCCGGATTCCAAATTTATGGGAGAAACTAGTTAGCCCAGCTTTGGTCAACAGACCATTCCTGGTACCATCTGCTGTGGTGGGGGTGATCCCCTTAAGTCCCACAAACATCCTGATCACCCAGCTGGGCACATGGAGGTGCTCAGTGAACGTGATGGCCATGGCCTAGGTCCTTCCTGCTTCCTGCAGCCCCTGTCAGGACCCCCTCAAGAGTCTGCAAACTCTTTTCCACTACATCCCCCAGCTATGAGCTCAGAGTCATCATCTGGAACACGGAGGACGTGGTTTTGGATGATGTGAACCCACTCACTGAAGAGCTGTCCAGTGACATCTATGTGACAAGGTGAGCCTGTGGGCCACCCACACAGATGGCTGTGGACTAAGGTGAGATCACAGGCGCTGGGGCCTTGGGCTGAGCCAGAGCCCTGTCTCCTAGGCCCAGGATGGGTGCTGGGAGCTGGGGGAGAGCTGGGTTCTGGGTTGGGTCCTTGTGCCCCGGGCCCAGCGCTCCGCCTGCCCCTCTCCCCTGGTTGCAGCCCGGTGAAGGGCCTGGAGCATGACAAGCAGGAGACAGACGTTCACTTCAACTCTCTGACTGGGGAGGGGAATTTCAACTGGCGCTTCGTGTTCCGCTTCGACTACCTGCCCACGGAGCGGGAGGTGAGCGTCCGCCGCAGGCCCGGACCCTTCGCCCTGGAGGAGGCCGAGGTCCGGCAGCCCGCGGTGCTGGTCCTGCAGGTCTGGGACTATGACCGCGTCTCCGCCAACGACTTTCTTGGTACGGCTTGGCCTTCCTCCTGCCTCATCCCCGGGCCCCAATTTCTGCCCTCGTTGCCCCTGCCCCTCTGGCCCATGGTTCCCTACTCTAACCCAGCCCTGAATCCTGGGTTTCAGACCCTAGGTCGCTAATCTTGGCTTTCTGGCCTCATTACTGAACTTAGCCCAGAGCAGTGACCTCCATTCCCACCCAAAGTCCCCAATCCAAGGTCACTTTGGACTCTGACACCGTGGTCCCTGCTTTGGCATTCTGGCCCCATCCTTGGCCGTTTCGCCAGGCTCTGATAAGCTGCTGACGCGTGGGCTGTGCTTCTGATGCCCCGAGGCACAGTCCTGCTGTGCGGCCTCCTCCCCCGGGGCCCAGACACACCTTGATCTCTCGCCTAACCCAGGGGGCTCTGGACTTGCAGGATCCCTGGAGCTGCAGCTGCCAGACATGGTGCGGGGGTGCCCAGGGCCCCGAGCTCTGCTCCGTGCGGCTGGCCCGCGACGGGGCCGGGCCTAGGTGCAACCTCTTTCGCTGCCGCCGCTTGCGGGGCTGGTGGCCTGTGGTGAAGCTGCGGGAGCCAGAGGCTGAGCCCAGGGAGCAGCGGGAGGCTCCAGCGGGCAAGAAGAGGCGGAGGAAGAGGAGGAAGGACCGGCCGGAGGACTTGGCGTTCACAGACCCCGGAGGCAACGTCCACATCCTCACGGGGGGTGCGGCGGGGGGGGGGGGGGGGGGGGCGGGCCCCCGGGGGGGGGGGGGGGGGGGGGGGGGGGGGGGGGGGGGGGGGGCCGGGCCTGAGCCCACCTCCGAGCGCCGCCTCTGTTCCCCCTTTCTCTAGGGGAAGGTGGAGGCAGAGTTTGAGCTGCCGACCGCGGAGGAGGCGGAGAAGCGGCCGGTGGGGAAGGGGCGGCAGGAGCCCGAGCGCTTGGGCAAGCCCAAGTGAGGGGGCGGCACGGGAGGCGGGGCTCGAGCCGGGGCGGCCCAGGGGCTTCCTCGGAGTTCCAACGCCCCCCTCTCCCCCCTCTCCCCCCGCAGCCGCCCGAAGACCTCCTTCAGCTGGTTTGTGAACCCGCTGAAGACCTTCCTCTTCCTCATCTGGCGCCGGTGCTGGTGCTGGCCCTGCTCACCGTCTTCCTCCTCCTGGTCGGCTACACCATGCCCGGCCAGATCAGCCAGGTCATCTCCCGCCCCCTCCACCGGCCCTGACCCTAACCGACCCTGGACCCTCTTCCCGGAACCCCAGCCCCTCAAATCCCGCTCCTGGGGAGTCCGTCTCACCGGCACGAGCTGTTTGAGTTCACTGCTTTCCTTGAATAAACCTGACTGTGCCTCCCCTCTGACGCCTGGACGTAGCTGTACGTGGTAATACAGGGGGCGGAAAACCGAAATGTTCCTGGGTGACAGGTGCTGGGGAGTCACCCGGGGGTGGGAGGCTGCCCCGAGGAAGAACGGGACCTGGCAGGAAGTTCAAGGAAGAGGAGGTCCTGGCCACTGAGCTGTCATGCCCTCTGAGCAGCCCACCTGTTGCGCCTGCTCCTGACAATGACTGGGTCCCTTTCACTTAACCTGCTATGGCTTCTGCCATCCATTCCGTGACAGCTAAGCACTTTGCGCACGTCATTAGCTTGTTTATTCTTCAACGCTGAGAGTAAGCACATCAGCACACTTTTGGTTGCAAAGAGAAATCCCAACCCAAGCTGGCTTAAGCAAAAAGGGATTCTGGGGAGCCGGCATAGCTGCAATTCCCGGGGTTTAGCTGGCAGCTTGTCACAGGGTTCAGACGATGTCACTAGGACTGGTTCTCCGCCTCTGGGCTCAGCTCTGCTGCCCTCTGGGGGCTAGCTCATTTGTAGACAGGGTCCCCCCTCAGAACTGCAGGATGGCAGCACCAACCTCACGTCTGCCCACATTCACATCCAGGAGAAAGCTTTCCTAGTCCTGAAGGAGCCTGGCCCACACTGGGTCACTGGGGGTGGGAGGGTGGGGTGGGGGGTGGGCTATGCTGATTGGGGCCTCCCTGGAGCTTAGGGTGGGAGATCAAACCTCCTCCCGAACACAGAGGCTGAGAAGGTAGACAGGGAGGTTCCTAGAGGAAATTCAGGACACTCTTGACAAGTAGGAATGGTTTCTGGCTGACCAAAAAAACAAGGCTCACTATAACTGGCAATCTGATCTGCAACTTACAGAGGAGACCTGGCCAAGGTCACACAACTCGTGAGGGATCCCATCAGAGCTCAAGCTCAGGTCTTTCTGCCTCTAGATATCTTGCTCTCATTGTCCTACTTCGCTTCCTGTCCTACTTCCCTCCCTACTACTGTCTTACCCAGACACTCCCTGAGAAACGATCGGATGAACTGACCAGCCGTAACGTCCCTGCTTCCCCGGGCTGCCGCGGTGGGGTCCTGGGCCTAGCTCTGTGCACATATTAAGGGCTGTGATGGGAAGCCCTGATGAGCTCCAGAGCTGGGGGTCTGACGCCAGCCCTGCTCCAGAATGGCCACTGCTGCCCTCCTTCCATTTTCCAGTTCTGCCTCCACCTAGGAGATTGCACACGACCTGGTTGGACCCCTCTCAGTAGACTGAGCCCAGGGTGGCAGGGAGAAGCCCCAGAAGAGGTGGCAAGCCCCAGCCTGCACCCAGGGCTAGCACCCCTGGGGTCAGACCATCATGAGCCTGAGGGCCATGGTGGCTCCAGGAAGCTCATACGGGAAAGGTCCATCTCAGCCCTGGTGCTGAACCCAAAAGGCCCGAAGACCACCGCAGAAGAGGGACTGAGGACAGGGCTGTGGGATGGACATCTGTCTGGTTTGAATAAAGCCCTATGAGCCAGGGGATGTCCACGTGGGGCTCCCAGAGGGCATCTGGCCCGATCTGTCAGTCCTGACTGCCTTCAGTAAGTAGCTGTGATGAGGGGTTGTTTCTAGGCTCTGGCCAGACGCAAGAAGCACATGGAGACCAGCAAGTACTATCACAATCAACAGATTTATCAACCTGCACTGAGACTGGCGCTGAGTGGGGGTGGGGTGGGGAAGAGGCTGGGAATGACCACAGGGCCAAAGAGAAACAGGAGAAGAAGAGAATAACAGAGGGGGAAGGAGACAACTACGTTGTCTTCCCGAGATCAATTTTCTTCTGGATGGCTCGAGCCGAGTGGTAGATGAGTGAATCGATGAGTCCAGCCACTGGGGAGAGATACAAGGGCTGGCACTGGCCCCGCTGGGCCCTTGGCTGGACCCCAGAGCCTTGTCCCCTAACCGGCTAGGCCAGCATCTGCCCTTGGCCGTTGAGGTGCCCCTCCGTCCCCAACTAAAACTCTGGCAGGGAGCCCGGGCTTCACATGCCCCGCCACGCCCCAGCCCCAGACAGGCGCCCTGGAGCTTCTAACCTGTGAACATGCCCCCGATGATGGCGCACACGCCCGTCAGGAAGTGCGTGAAGGACCTGGCGGAGGGATGGGGCGGGGGTCAGCCGGCACCCCTCCTCCCCGCAATCCCGGGCCCCTCCCTTCCGCCACCCTCACCTGTGCTTCTCTGTCAGCTTCACCATCATGGGCGACAGCTCATACAGCACGAAGACTCCGGGAAGCCCCTGGTCGCCCATCAGCCCATTGGCGACCTTCTCGTGTCTGGTCACAGAGAACTGATTTGTCCTCAGCACCTGGGACAGGAAGGGAGTCTGGGCCGGGGCCGAGGCTGTGACCTGGCTCCCAACCCCCTCAGCCCTACGCCTGCTCCTGCCCTTGTCCGGAGCGCCCGGACTGTGTGGGAGAGAAAACGAGGCCCCAGGTTGCTAATGAACACCGCAAGGCCCGGGGGCCACCCAGACACACTCTCAGCCTCACCGCCCCGGCTTCTGGTCCCGATCCCGGCTACAAGGGGTGGATCCTCTCAGCGCGGGTTCAGGGATGGGAAGCACCTCGCCAAGGCCGCACCATGAGCTCCCGGCAAGGCCAGGCCTGACTTCCTGTCTGCCGAGATGCTGCTCCACGGGCCACAGCAGAAAGGGGAGGAGAGGACCCGGGAAGGGTTAGCCCCCAGCCCAGGGCAGACCGCGGGGACAGTGAGCACCAGACGAACGGATGGAGGCAGTGAGGGCAAGTAGAAAGTGCGAGTGCTTTCAAGTCTGACAGCCTGGGCCCTGCACTCTGGCTGTGAGGGTACATCACCTTCCCCCCGCCCCGGCTTGTCATCCATCATACGGGGATAAGAGCAGCACCCCACTTCCCAGGTCGGCAGGACTCAAGTGCTTGGCACCAAGAGGGACTCTGATACCTGAGCTCCTGCAGACTCACCTCCCCGTCTACCTTCATGTACACTGTGGGTACCACCTTCACGAAGTACTGGAACATCATGGAGGCTGCAGGGAGAGGAGAGCACCAGGCATGGGTGCTGGGCAGGGCTTTGGCAGCTGGGGGCTACCTCCCAGGCTGGTACCTTGGGGTGCGGTGACGTTGGTGCGGTCCAGGGGGTTCACAATGCCAGGGTAGTCCTCCCCGAATGACAGGTGCCGGATGTAATGGGTCATGTTGATCTGCGAGCAACCCCAGCCCCTGAGCCTCAAGCACTCAAGGCCCCACCAGGCCTCACCCTATCAAAGGTCCTCAGGACAGCAGCAGACAGGATGCCCGGGTCTGGGGAGGGCATGTGTGGAGACGGGGGAGGGAGGGAGAGGTCCTGCCTGGGAGAATGTGACCAACCCAGGCCCCCCCATACCCCATCCGGGAACTCCTTTCTCACAGAGTCCACAGCCTCTGGGCCTCTAGTTTGAGGTTCTGGCCGCATCCAAGCACAAAGCAAGTAAAGGCTGGGCACGGACAGGCTGGCAGGTGTCTGCTCTGCCTGGAAGTCTCAAGCAAGGGGAGCCTGGACTGAGGGGGGAGGCGGGCAGATGTCCCAGCTCTGACTCCTGTCCTGTTCCAGTCTTTATTTTTACTTTTTTTTAAAAGATTTTATTTATTTATTTAAGAGAGAGAGAGAGCTCCATCCAGGGCTCCATCCAGGGACCCCGGGATCATGACCTGAGCTGAAGGCAGTCACTTAACCAACTGAGCCACCCAGGCGCCCCGTTCCAGTCTTTATTAACCTCAGCCATTAGAGGGGTTTTTAAAAACATGCAAATCTGATTACATCATGACCCTGGTTAAAGGTCAATAGCCTCCACTGCCCACAGGAGGGAGACCCAACCGCTGCTCAGCCTGAGGCTTGTGAGGTCTGGTCCGGTCCGAGCCAACCTCTCCAGCCTCCTCCTCCACACCGGCCACTGTGGGTTCTGAGAAGTGCTCCACTCCCTCCTGACGTTGCCGGAGGATCCCTCTGCCCAGGACACTCCTGTCCAGCCCCATCCCCCATCTCCGGCCTGTGCAAACCTCAGGTCTTAACCCTCAGACTGATCCCCTGGCAGAATATGGTATATTTTGGGGGCGCCTGGGTGGCTCAGTCGGTTAAGCATCTGCCTTCGGCTCAGGTCATGATCCCAGGGTTCTGGGATCAAGCCCCGCATCGGGCTCCCTGCTCCCCGGGGAGCCTGCTTCTCCCTCTCCCTCTGCCTGCCGCTCCCCCTGCTTGTGCTCTCCCCCTCTGTCAAAAAAAAAAAAAAAAAAAAAAGAATATGGTATATTTTTATCTGCTCCCTCATCCCAGGACATCCCTACGGAACACGAAGGTAGCAACCATCTCCCACGCCCATCCGCCCTGCATGGCTTCCGGCTGGTACGTACGTTGTCGAGGCCGAAGCTCTGCAAGTCATGGACTAGGAGAGAAGGGAGAAGATGTCACCAGGTGGAGAGGACTGGCCTCCTGGCTCCCTGAGCGTCCTTGCTCAGGCCTCCTCACCCCTCTTGGAGTGTGACTGCCCAGCTCCTCTGACCCTTCATCCCCGGTCAGGCCCGCCTTGGGCCTGTGTGCGAGTCTACGCCCTCCTTGGGCCTTAAGAACACAGACCCCGATTCCCTCCTGACACATACAGGGAGCCCTCCATGGGCGTCTCCCGGGTTTCCACTCCCACCAAGTCCCTGCTTGCACCTCAGGAAACAAACCCCGCTGACTCTGGTCGCTCACTAAATACAGCTGAGGGCCAATCGCTGAGCCCCAAGGTGACGTGGGCCCTGAGAAGGCGGTCTTCCCCGACCCCTGTGCCCCGCACCCTCAGAGCCCCCAAAGGAAATGCCATGGGTACCCTGTACCGTCTATTCCAGAACCAGTGCTTCCTGCCCTCTGGCCCTGATCTCTCCTGCTTCAAGGAACCCTACCTGAAAAGTAAGACCCCAATCCCAGGACCATCCAAACCTCCCCCCTGTCCTGGGAGGGGTAGACTGCCCCAGAAGCAGAGGCTTGGCCTCCCTGGGGGCAGGGCCACTTACTCTCCACAGCATGGACTGCAGCATGGGGGAGGGCAGGAGAGAGAAGGGAGGAAGAAAAAAAAGATTGAGAGCTTCACAACAAGAACTACGGAGTAAGACACACGGTAGAAAGGAAGGCTGGAATATTCCTGCCTCAGCAGCAGGGTCTGGACCCAGCTAACAAGCCTCCTCCCGGTCCCGCCCCTAGGGGAACTCTTCCCTGGCCAGGGAGGAATGCAAGGGTTCTTGGGGGCAGAAGTATGGTGGCCTAGGAAGAATAAAAGATTTAGAGCCCAATAAGCCACTTCCCTAAGCTGTGTGACCTTGGGCAAGTCACTTGCCCTCTCTGAGCCTCAGTGATTTCTACAAAGGGCTGTCCTGAGGACCAGATAGGATCTAAGATGGAAAAGTACGAGGTAAACTTTATAATCCCCCCCCCCCCAAAGCAACAAAGACGTCAGAAACTAGCTCCCAGACCTTCCATTCAGCCAGATCTCTGGCCTCAGGCAACTGTAGCTTTGTGTTCTGAACATCCTCTCGGGATACAGAGCACCTTTGCTCTGCCTGCCCAGGTGGAGGAACAGAGCAGCTGCGGGGGCCACCAGACCTCCTACTGCACCAGGGCCCGTGCCAACAGCTCGGCACTGACCGTCTCCCACCATCCCCGTGAGACCACCCTTCCCCTGGCCCCTCCAGAAGAGGGGGCTCCGGACCCACCTCCTGCCCCGGCCCAGCAATCAGCCTCAGCCCCGCACGCCGCCTTCCAGACCAGCAGGGCTACCTCTAGCCAGCTGCTGCTCCTGCTCACCTCAGTCCCTGGGCAGCTCAGGACCGCCAGCTCATCTCTCACCCCCGGACTCCGGTCACACTGTGGCTCCGTACATCCCCTAATATGATCCTGACTCCTATCCCTCCCAGACCCTCCCAGGGGCCCCTGTTACTCATCAGTGAAACCCCTACATCTTCCGCCGCTACACATGCCACTCACCGTCTCGTTCCAACCGCGGCTGGGCCCTCCCTCGAAGGTACTTTTCCCCGCAGCCCCCTCGGGGTGACAATTTCTCCCCCCCACTTAGCCTCCTCCATGGCCTGAAGTGAGGCCTTGCTCCTTAATGCCACTTCCAGACCACGGCCCCTAGAGCCGCCCTAAAAGTCCCCAGCTTTGCAGCTCGTGGCAGACGACACCAACTCTCCCTACTTGTCTCAGTCACTTCGAGATCCCCACAGAAGCGCAGGTTGGCCCTTCCACGCCCCCACTGAATGGCTCTAGCCTCTGGCCGCAGCTCTCTCCTCCACAACCCTGTCGCCCTTCCCGATGATCTCCCCATCACCCAGCTGCCATCCTACCTGTCTTGACTTCATCTGCCTTTCGCCAAGTTTGGGCTTTCTACACTTCTAGGGCACTCAGTTCTGTCTTCTTCTTCCTTCTCAGGCCCTCACTCCAGCAACGGTCCCACCCGCCCCGGAGCATGACTGGCCAGCTCTGCAGCAGACTGTCCCCTCCGCATAAAACCAACAGCTACCTCACACATCTTGCAACCCCCCCCCCCCCTTGAGTCCAAACTTTCCCTCCAGCTCCAGCCCACTCTCCTCCCTTTCGAGCAAACTCCACAGAAGAGCGGTCCTTACTCACTGGCTCCAACTCTTCTCCCTTTCCTTCCTGAGCCTGCAGTGGGTGCTCCCTATCGCTTCACGGAAACAGCTGTCAAGGTCATACACCCGATGGGCAACTCTTACCCCACGCTCAGAAACATCTGGTCTGGGTTTGGAAACGCCTCCCTCCCCGGGCATTCAGGACACCACCTCTCGGCTGGCTTCTCGTCTGATGAGCGCCGCTTTCTCCCGACGCCCGTGTCCTCTGACGGTGGGGCTCTCCTCCTCCCCGCCCACCCTCACCTCCAGGGCGACCACATCCCGTTCCACGGTTTTACATATCCGAGGACGCCCACATATGCATCTCGGGGCCGCACCTCTCCCCTGACCTCCAGATCCAACAGCCAGCTGCTTACTTGCATCTAGGCTGTCTAAAAGGACACCCAGAGCCCACCGGTCAGAACATGTCAGATGCCGAATTCCTGCTTTATTCGTCCAGCCATCTAAACCCGTTCATCTGAATCTTCTCCTCTCCCTAAATGGCAACTTCATCCTTCTCACTCCTAAGCCACAAAACATCTGAGTCGTCCTTGACCTCGCCCATCGGCATTACCCTCAAACATCAGCAATCCCTGCTTGCCCCTCCACCACCACTCTGGCCCGGCCCCCACCATCCTGTGCCCGGATGGATCACGGCCACGGCCTCCCATCGGCTTCTCTGGTTCTGTCCTGCCCCCACGGTCTTGTCCGGAGCAGAGCACTGCCCACTCTGCAAAGTCAAGTCACATCATGTAGCACCTCCTCAGAGCCCTACGATGGCTTTGTGTCTCATGCAGAGTAAGAGTCCTTGTCCCTGTGGTGCCCTCCCAAGCCGGTTACCTGGCTCACCTTATCTCTAACCACACCACCCCGCTCGCTGTGCTCCAGCCCCCCGCTTTCTTACCGCACCTCCAACTCGCCAAGCCCATTCTAGGCTCAGAGATTTGCATTTGCTCTTCTCTCTGCTTCAAACCCTTTGCCCGGACACCCTTATGGCCAGCTCCTTCACCTTCTTCAGGTCTTTACTCAAATGCTGCCCCATCAGGCCTTCCCCACCTGCCCAATACCCAACAGCACACACGTACCATCTCCCTAGAGCCCTTCGCCTCTGTCATCTTTATCCTGCCTTTCTTGGGTTCGTAGTACTTAATAGCATCTGGTAGTCCATATATTTTACATACTTGTTTACGGTCTGCTGCTTTACTAGAACGCTGAGGACAAGGACTCTGTTTTGCTCGGTGCTGTACTGTTAGCACCCAGACTAGAAGGGGGCACGCAGTGACTACTAAATATCTAGCGGATGCGTGAATGAATGCATGAATGAAAATAAATCCCATCTATTCATCCCTGGGAACAACCGTGTGAGGGAGGTCCTAGCATCTGCAGCCCCATTTTACAGGAGAAGAAACTGAGTGGGGCTCCGAAGTCCCCAAATCTGACACAACTCAGGAGGGGCCGAACCTGCGTTCCAAACCAGCTCTGCTGACCCCAGAGCCTCCCACGCGGCTCACCTGTTAGACAGCCGGGCTCTGTGCTGCGGGCTTCACCTGCACAAGCCCCCTAGGACAGAAGGACTAGCCTCTCCATTTTATAAAGGAGGAAATGAGCCCAAAAAGATTAAGAGAGTTCCTCCAAGTTTCACACAGCCAGTAAGGTGTGACACTGAACTCTGAACCCAGGCAGTCTGGCTCCCCAGCCCATGCTCTTAACCGCGGACCGAACTGCTGCCCCGAGATGGGGGGCTCCCCTGGGCAGGTGGAGGGGCGCTCAAACTCGCCAGGGCATCTGGGGTCTAAACTCCCTGGCAGACGTAGGCCCACTCACCGTGCACGTGGGACTGCTGGAAGCTCTTCCCGGGAGCAAAGTGGAAGTTTCCGGCCACCTGTAGGGGATATTCCGTCTCATTCTCCAGCCGTCTCCTCCCTTCCTCTGGTCTCCTGAGGGCCTGAGTGGGCCCTCGGTTCACCGTGGAGCGGGGCTGCTCCTGCTCACCTCAGTCCCTCCCGTACCTTGTTGACTTCTAAGAAGCCGTATACTTGGCAGCCTTCGTTCTTCTGCTCCTGCATCTTCTGGCTGAAGCCTTCTCGCCGGCACTGCTCAATAGTGTCTGGGTTCTTGAAGGCCCAGCCCCGGCGGCGGTAGGCCTCCCGCACATCCTCACAGGTGTTACAGCACCTGCGGGAGAGGGGGTGCGGGGCGAGAGCAACACAGCACGGACCCAGAGCTCGCAGCTTAGGGGACAGAGCAGTTCTGTCCACTAACGTCGCCTCTGCCGGCCTCATCCCTGGCCACCAACTGTTCCCAAACTCTGTTCCCTCAGAGGCAGCACGACTTAAAAATACGTATTTCCCTTCTGTTTGGGATGACAGAGAGCAGTGACGGCTGCACAACACTGAATGGTACACGAGAAAACGGTTAAAACGGTAAGTTTTAAAAGTTACATATATTTTACCACAGTGCAAAAAATATTAAATACGTATCCCCAGGCCCTACCCTAGACCCGCCGAATCAGCTTCTCAGGGGCCAGGGCCCGAGGAACATAAGAGCAGTGGCCACATATCACAGGCCTAATTACCTGGGCTGGGCCTTTAATCTCAGTGCTTTTTATACAGGATACATCTAATCCTGATGTGACTGTTTACGGGAAACGTGTTCCCATCACCCCCTTCACCAGACAGGTTATGTGGCTTTGCTCAAGGACACAGGGGTGGAACCCAGGCAGCTGGACTCCAGAGGCCACTTCTGAACCAGAGCGGGCACCACTCCAGCCTCGCCCCCCGCTGTGGCCCCACGCAGGGCCTGGCCACAGAGCCCCAGTCACCTGCAGCAGGAGCAGTGACTGAGGCACGCACCCCATCCCCACTCAACTCTTGGTCCAACTTCACCCACCTGCTGCGGAGTCCGACACAGGCTGAGGATGGCTGACACGGAGTGCCCGGCGGGAGCCCCCCACCCAGCCCCCTGGCTCCGGCTCACCTGATGTCTTCCGTCTCGGCACCGTAACAACTCTCACAGCGATCAGGGTCCAGGGAGTCAGGGTCAAACACCTTTACCTCCACCTTCCCGAGCTCTAAGGGGAGGACAGAGGCCGGGGCATCAGCTGGGAGCAGAGAGAGTGAAATCTGCACCCCTGGCCCCCTCACAGGCCCTTTGGCCTGTGGCCTGGGAATAATAAAAGCTATAATAATAGCTCATACTGGGACGCCTGGGTGGCTCAGTTGGTTAAGCATCTGCCTTTGGCTCAGGTCATGATCCCAGGGTTCTGGGATCGAGCCCCGCGTTAGGATCCTTGCTCAGTGGGGAGTCTGCTTGTCCCTCTCCCTCTGTCCCTCCCCCTCACTCGTTCCCTCTCTCTCCAATAAAATCTTAAAAAAAATAGCCAATATTTATGTGGTGCACACTATGTGTCAGGCGCTAAGCACTTCCACACATCTATTATTTCTTTAAATAAAAGTACTAGTAATGAAACAATAACCACAAATGCTAAATGTTAGCCGACTATAGGTCACCATGCACAGAATGTCTCACCTGCACGCGGACCCTAGGAAGGCGGGGATTATTATTATCCACATCATACTTGCAAAGACTCAGAGACTCAGAGATGAGAAGTGGCTCTGTCCAATGCGACACAGTAAGCAGCAGATTTCAGCCCCAGTTCCAAAGTGTGTGCCTTTAACCCCCTCACCTTGAAGCTACAGCTCAGGCCTCTCTCTCCGCGCCCGATTCCCTGCCTGTAACTACCTCCTCCTAACCGCAGACTTCAATATTTATTTATTTATTTATTATTTATTTATTTATTTATTTATTTTTAAAGATTTTATTTATTTACTTGACAGGGAGAGACACAGCAAGAGAGGGAACACAAGCAGGGGGAGTGGGAGAGGGAGAAGCAGGCTTCCCGTAGAGCAGAGAGCCCAATGCGGGGCTCGATCCCAGGACCCTGGGATCATGACCTGAGCCGAAGGCAGACGCTTAACGACTGAGCCACCCAGGCGCCCCCAGACTTCAATATTTAATACCCGACCTCCTGTCTTCCCACAGTTGTATTTTATCATCTCATCTCAGCCTCATCCCACTTCATTTCCACACACACTCCTAGACCTTATTTCCAATGACCGCAAACCTTCCACAGTTTCGAGTATCCCAATCTCAAGTACTTATCCTTATTTTCCCAGCTCATCTGGGAAATATCTCTGGTACCCAGAAACCACCAATTCTTTGACAACACTAACACTATCACTCCCTCATGCCCTCGCTTCCCTCCTTATTTAAGTTCCATGGTCCAAATGGGGAAGGGACTGTCGGTCTTCAATAAATGCTGCTGGGAAAACTGGATATTCATATGCAAAAAATGAAAGTGGACCCCTAGCTTACACAACTCACCAAAATTAACTCAAAATGATTAAAGACTTAAATGTAAGACTTAATCCTGTAAAACTCCTAAAAGAAAATAAGGAAAGAGCTCCCTGACATTGGTCTTGGCAACAGTTTTTTGGTTACGACACCAAAAGTACAGGCAACAAAAGCAAAAATAAACAAGTGGGACTACATCACAATAAAAGGCTTCTGCACAGCAAAAGGAACAATTAACAAAATGACAGGGCAACCTATGGAATACAAGAAAATACTCACAAATAATATGTCTGATAAGGGGTTAACAGCCAAAATATGTAAGTAACTCATACAACTCAATAGCAAAACAAACAAACATGCAAACGATCTAATTAAAAATGGACAAAGGACCTGAATAAACATTTTTCAAAAGAACACATACAAATGACCAACAGGTAAATGGAAAAGAGCTCAACATCATTAATCATCAGGGAAATGCAAATCAAAACCATATCACCTCACACCTGTTAGAATGGCTATTACCATTCAGAAATAAAAAGTACAAACAAGAAATAACTAGTATTGGGGTGCCTGGCTGACTCAGTCAGTAGAGAATGCAACTCTTGATCTCGGGGTTGTGAATTTGATCCCTACATTAGGTGTAGGGCCTACTTAAAAAAAAAATGAACAAGAAATAACTAGTATTGACAAAAATGTCGAGAAAAGAGAACCCTTGTGCACTGCTGGTGGGAATGTAAATTGGTGCCACTATGGAACAGTATGGAAGTTCCTTGAAAAATTAAAAAGAGAACTACCATATGTTCTAGCAATCCCACTTCTGGGTATATATCCCCCCCCCCAAAAAAATCGCATCTCGTATAGGTATCTGCAGTCCCATGTTCTTTGCAGCATTACTTACAAGCCAAGACATGGAAACAAATCTAAGTGTCCGTCAACACATGAATGGATAAAGAAAATATGGTGTATATATACATACTGGAGTATCATTCAGCCATAAAAAGAAAGAAATCCTTTATTTGCAACAACATGGATAAACCTTGAGGACATTATGCCAAGTAAAATAAGTCAGAGAAAGACAACTTTATGATCTTATATGTGGAATCTAAAAAAGCCTAATTCATAGAAACAGAGAATAGAATGGTGGTTGCCAAGGGCAGGGAGGTGGGGGAAATGGGGAGATGTTGGTCAAAGCGTACAAACTTCCAGTTATAAGATGAATAAGTTCTGGGATCTAATGTATAGGACGGTGACTATAGTTAACAATACTGTATTGTATACTTGAAAGTTGCTAAGAGAGTAGATCTTAAATGTTCTCACCACACACACACAAGGTAAGTATGTAAAGTGATGGATCTGTTAGCTAACCATGTTGTGGTAATCATTTCCTAACACATATGTAATCAAATCATCACATGATACACCTTAAATTTACACAATGTTCTACTTTCTTTTTTTTTTTAAGTAGGCTCCACATCCAGCATGGAGCCCAACGTGGGACCTGAACCCACAACCCTGAGATAATGGCCTGAGCTGAGACCAAGAGTCGGATACTTAACCAACTGAACCACCCAGGCGCCCCCATAATGTTATATTTCAATTATATCTTGACAAAGCTGGAAAATAAATTCCACGGTCCACTGCTCTAATTATTCTCTTGCACATAACCAGAACCCATCTATTCCTTGCTCTCTTTGTTGTACAAGCCTAGCAAAACCCAAACCCTGGTGAAATTCAACTCCCTGCGCCTACTTCTTGCCTGTGCCTCCCTTAAGACTGGCAATCCTACTTCATTTCACTAATCAGCTCAATTTCCTATTCTCTGAGATGACTTATTAAAAAAAAAAAATTTTTTTTAAGATTTTATTTATTTATTACAGAGAGAGAGAGCATGAGAGGGGGGAGGGTCAGAGGGAGAAGCAGACTCCCCGCCGAGCAGGGAGCCCCATGCAGGACTCGATCCCAGGACCCTGGGATCATGACCTGAGCCGAAGGCAGATGCTTAACCAACTGAGCCACCCAGGTGCCCCCTGAGATGACTAATTTATAGTTTTTCCTCTCATCTTAGGCTCCCAAAATCCCCTTCCCTTTCTTCACTCTTTGCTAATGACCCTGCTTTCAATTTCCACGAAGAACAGAAAAGCAACGGAGCGCACTTAATCTCCCCACCAAATCCACCACACCACCTGCATTCTCCGCCAGCCCTCACCCCCCTTCTCTGCTCTCTCTTATGGCAAAACACCTGAAAGCGTTATTTTCACTCAATGTCTCTCTTTCTTTTTCTTTTCTTTTTTTTTTTTTTTTTAAAGATTTTATTTATTTATTTGACAGAGAGAGACACAGCGAGAGAGGGAACACAAGCGGGGGAGTGGGAGAGGGAGAAGCAGGCTTCCCGCGGAGCAGGGAGCCCGATGCGGGACTCGATCCCAGGACTCTGGGATCATGACCTGAGCCGAAGGCAGACGCTTAACGACTGAGCCACCCAGGCGCCCCTCTCTCTTTCTTTTTCTGTTCTTTAATCAGATTTTCATCCTCAACAGTATCGGAACTATTTTGTAAAGTCCCCAGTGGCCTCCATGCTGCCAACTGCAATGGTCAACTCTTACTCATTTTACAGGACCATCAGTGGCTTTTGACAGTTGCTCACTCTCTCTTCTTGAAACTCTTCCTCCACTTGGCTTTTGCAACATCTCCCGTTTCTCTTCTACCTTAATGGTTCTCAATCTTCCTTCCTGGATCCTCATTTCCTGACTTCTAAATATTGGAGGAGCTCAGGGTATAGTTCCTAGACCTCTCCTCTACTTACAGTTACTCCCTAGGTTTTCCCTTTTAGTCCAATGGCTTTAATGCCATCTGCATGCTGATAACTTCTACATTTATATCTCCAGTCCTTCTCTAATGTCTAGACTGGTACATCTAACTGCCTCCTTAACATCATTAGGGTATAAAATGGGCATCCCAAGTTTAACATGCCTCAAACCTGAGATCTATTTCCCAATCCTCATCCTTCCTTGTGGGACAAGTCCCCAAGTCCCCAGTGATCACCACCTCCTGGTATTCACATCCTATGTAGTCCCCACCTCCCATAATGAATAGGGCTGATCTGTGTAACCACTTGTATAATGCAGAAATGATGGTGTCCAACTTCTGAGGCTAGGTCATAAAAGATGCTGTAGTTTCTACCTTGTGTTCTCCCAGATCACATGCACAGGGAGAAGCCAGATGCCATGCTGTGAGGACACTCAAGCAGCTCTACTGAGAGGCCCATGTGGTGAAGGCACTGAGGCATCCTGCCAACAGCCATACGTGTGAGCTATCTTAGAAGCAGATCCTCCAGCTCCAGTCAAGCCTTCAGATGACTGCAGCCTCAGCCAACAGCTTGACTGCAATCTCATGAGAGACCCTAAGCCAGAACCACCCAACCACACCACTCTTGAATTCCTAACTCACAGAAACTGAAAAAAATTTTTTGTTCTATTAAGCCACTAATTTTGAGGATAATCTATTACACAGCAGCAAATATATAATATTCCCCTGTCTCTCACACACACAAATCCTTTTTCTCCTCTCTAGTCATGCCTATTGCAAGTCATTTATTTGCTCAGGCCCAAAACCTTGGAATCAACCTTGACTCTGCTCTCTTATACCCTATATCCAATCCTACAGCAAATTCTCTGGTTTTACTGGTGTTCAACATATAGCTGTTGAACAAACAACTGATAAAGCTCAGAAAACAGCAATCTCTAAGGTGTGAGAAATCATAGCTTTGAGGAGGGTTTTGCTATGGTGGGAAACAGTTAATGTAAGCACTGGGAGGCCGCCTAGGGACAGGAAACGGAGTTAGGGTGAACAGCCACTCTGCACCAGGCATCATACACATAAGACTTCATTTGATCCTGTAATTCCATGTGGTGGGTACTACTGTTTATCACCACTCTATAGCTGAGGTCGTAGACTGCAAGAGACAGAGTTACATCTGAATTCAGGCAATCTAACTCAAGAATGTAAACTCTTAACCTTAAGCCACCCTGCATTCCAAAGGGGAAGAGCACTAGGGCTGAATTCAGCTAACGGGACGGGGAAGCAAACATCCAGAGAAATGTGGGTCCATCTAGAGGAGTTCTGCCAAGGCAACAGCACATAAGTCCCATCCTCAAACTTCTGTTACTCATCTGTGATAGGCAGGGATTGGAGACCTCTGAGAATGATAGCCAACTAGAGTACTCTACTCAATACATAGGCCAGAAGCCTGGATTTCAGACCACTCTGATTCTTAATAACTGGGGGACCCTAAGCAAGCTACTTGACTTCTCTGGGTCTTAGCTGCTTCATTTGTCATTTGGCCAGCCACATCCCACTTGCCAGAAGGAAGGGCTTGGGCATGTCCAGCTCTGGGATCTGAGATCTGGCCTCCTCCCCACAGTTACCATGACGCTCCGCCTCTGAGCTCACGGGGATGCCATCCTTATCTAGCCGTTGCTTAAACAGGTTGTGTTCCACATCCAGCTGCTGCTCCCCAGCCACATCCATGGCATCGATGCTCAGATCTGGAAGCAGGAAGTCAGGGTAAGGTACTGGGAACCTACGGGCAAGGGGAGAATCTGGGTTTTGGAGGGTGAGGGGATGCTGGGATTGTCTGGGGCAGCAGTGGACTAGGGGAAAGAGGCTGTCCTGGGGTCCGACCAGAACCTAAGGCTGGAGGTGTGAATCTGGAAGCCCACCTGAGAACCTGCAACTCCCACCCCTAGTGGGTACTCACAGGCACAAGGCATGTGCGGAAAAAATACGTCGATGTTGATCTTCAGTTTATCTCCCCGTGACTTGTCCACGTAGAGTTCAGGATGCACCTGGAGCAGCGCCACCTCAGTAAGACCTGGGCCCTATGCCTCTCATTCCCCACTCCCATCCCTAGAATGCCGAGCCCCGCCCACGTACTAGGCTCCGCCCCTTACCTCAGTGGTGAGGTAATACTGCAGCTCAGACAGAAACAGTAGCAGCATGAGAAGGCCACTGACAATGGTCACTGCGGGGAAGGGAGCGAGGGTCAGAAGGGCCTCTGCTCCACTCTCTCAACCCCCCGTAGGCCCGGCAGGGTCCAGGCGCCCCAGCCAAGCTCTCAGACACCCATGCCCCCGCGACCCCGGCCCCGCCGCGGCCTACCCGTGGCGCCCCCGCAGGTCTTGACCCGGAAGTCCTCCAGAGTCTTGGGGTAGGCATCGAACTGCTTGAGCTTCCCCAGCGCCTCCATGGGGACCAGCCGGAAAGGGGACGCCAGCCGCCCCGCCCCTGCAGCCTCCTGCTTCCGGCTCGGCGCTTGAGCCACGCCCTCCCGTCCGCACGCAGGCGCAGCCATGCGCACGCTTGGCCCCTCCCCGCGCTCGCATTCTCACTCCGGCCCCCGCGCCCACGGGTGCTGAGGACTGCAGAGTGTAAACACCGTGGCGGGAACCGCTCTCTCAGCCCGGGCGGTCTTGTCTTGTGGACAGGGCGCCCGGAGACGACTCTGCGGGGCATTCGCTTGCCTTGACCTAGGAGCTGCGCCAAGAGTTTCACCTCAGAGGCCTGGAACAACATGGAACCTCCTAGCACAGTGGCTTTCAAAGTGTCTTCCAACTAGCAAGCTCGTCATCACCTGGGCACTTGGTTAAAAATGCGTATTGGGCCCCACCACAGACCTGCTGAATCAGAAACTCTAGGGTTGGTCCCAGGTGATTCCCTGCAGTTAGTTTGAGAATCACTGCTGTAGAAAGTATGTGGGACTTTTATCTCCATTTTCTGAAAGAGAAACTGCCCTGGAGAAGCTAAGTAACTTGCCCTAGATCACAGCCAGTTAATGGCAGGGCAACCCCACCACACCACTCTTGAATTTCTAACCCACAGAAACTGAAAAAACAAATTTTTGTTCTATTAAGCCATTAATTTTGAGGATAATTTGTTAACACAGCAGCAGATACATAATATTCCTGTCTTTCACACACACAAATCCTCTTTCTCCTCTCTAGTCATGCCTATTGCAAGTCATTCGTTTGCTTAGGCCAAAACCTTGGAATCAACCTTGACTCTGCTCTGTTATACCCTGGGTTGTGGTTGGGTTGATTCCAGCCCATTTCTTCTGGACCTCAAAGTACCCTGGGAGCCTCTCAGTGCTTCTGAGCATGGCTCATGAAGGTGCTTGGCTCAAATCATTTCAGGGATGTAAGACCAGAACTTTGATAAAAGGTGGCACAGAGGACTGTTGTAGTCTGTAGGAGAAATGGATGTGCTGGGTTAGGGAAGCCTTCCAGGAAGAGAAGGGACACTGGAGCTGGGTGACCTGTGGCGGTGTGACTCTGGAGAAGCTGAGTGATGTCAGAGTCCCCCTTTTGCCCTCAGGCTGCAGTTTGCTAGGGATGTGGGGGAAAGAAAGAACGAGCTCATGTTAACTGGAAACTGACAATATGCCAACTGCTGTAATCCATTCTACCCTGGGAGGTATGTGCTATTTCAAACCCCACTTATAGATGAGGAAGCCAAGAAGTGAATTGACTTTGCCTAAGGTTAATGGGGCAAAGCTGGGGTTCAAGGCCTGGTTTTTCTGGCTCCAGAGCCTGGGTCCTTTCTGCACTTTCGCTACCACCACCAAGTGTGAGTAGCATGTATTCTTGGTGTCGCCCAGGAAAGTTAGCTGAAATTGTCCTCTACTCTCTGGCCTGTGCCCAGTTGGTGCTCTTCCTAACCCTCTCTACTTAGAGGAGCTCCAGGCTTAATGACCCCATTCACTCCTTCAACACATATTTATTGTTTCTCATATCTCCCCTGGGTTATGGGAATACCATGGTGAATAAAACAGACTGGGCTCATGTCTACCCTCAAAAAGCTTTTAGTATGGGGTAGAAAGAGAAAGAGGTAAACAAGAAATGTATATATATTCCACTTAAAAATGGTTAAGATGTTAAATTTTATGTTATGTGTATTTTACCATATACACAATTGGGAAAAAAATAATTAAAAAGCAGGGGCGCCTGGGTGGCTCAGTCAGTTAAGCATCTGATTCTTTTTTTTTTTTTTTAAAGATTTTATTTATTTATTTGACGATAGAGACATAGTAAGAGAGGGAACACAAGCAGGGGGAGTGCGAGAGGGAGAAGCAGGCTTCTCCCTCCCGCCAAGCAGGGAGCCCGATGTGGGGCTGGATCCCAGGACCCTGGGACCATGACTTGAGCCAAAGGCAGACGCTTAACAACTGAGCCAGCCAGGCGCCCCAAGCATCTGACTCTTGATGTCAGCTCAGGTCTTGATCTCAGGGTCGTGAGTTCAAGTCCTGCATTGGACTCCACGCTGGGCATGGAGCTTACTAAAAAAGAAAGAAAGAAAGAAGAAAGAAAAGAAAGAAAGAAAGAGAGAGAGAAAGAAAGAAAGAGAGAAAGAAAAAGAAAAGAAAGAAAGAAAAAAAAGAAAAGGAAAGAAAGAAAGAAGGAAAGGAAAGAAAGAAAAAGAAAGAAAGTAAACAGCAGAATGTGCCTTGTGCTGTGAAGCAAATAATCAGGGAACTGTAACAGTGACAATAGGGGTGGGGGACTTTCTGTTTTAGGAATTCCAGAATTAGATGGTCCTTCCCTTTCCAGAATTCTTTTAGGTGGCCATGACAGGAGACCAAGACGCTTACTAGTTAGAGACTTCATTCTTCATAATGTCAGGCTTTATACCAATGCTTCAACCTTCTCCGCCAGGGTGGGATCCTTCAACCTTTGTGCAGGTGGGGCGTGCACAGGACTGGTTCACTCTGCACATGGGGCTGCCAGCAGAGGGGGTCACTGGTCCCTGTAGCTGCAGCTTACAAGCCCAGCCAGAGAAGAGGGTTTCAGTCCCTTTTGTTGGCTCCTTCTGCCCCGTCACAGTCTTCTTTCGCTTTATTTTCACACTGATAAATGAACTTTTCCTAATTGTTAAATAAATAAATGCATTTGCAGATGTTATTACATGTTCTCCTTCCCCAGTGCAGATCGACCATTTTTCTCTTGGGAGAAATATGGAGACCTTGGTGTATCTGGTTTGAAAACAATAGTCACAGTGTAGAAATCCCACTGCTTCCCCTGAGAAGGAAGAATCATAACACAACTGTGTCAGTGTGTCTCAGAGTCCAATTAAGAGAGCTTCTTACAGACTTTGATAATACTAGGGTCAGGGAATGGACCCCAAGGTCCATTTAAATGATATTTAAAATGACACTTGAAGAAAAGGAAGGAACCAGAGAGGTGAAGTACTGAGTGGGAGGGAATAATGTGTTCTAGGAAGAGGAATTACAAGTGCAAAGGTCCTGGGGCAAGATAGAACTTGGAAAGTTCTAGGAACAAGGAAAAGCCAGAATGGCTGGAAAATGTGAGATGAGTGAGGATTTTGGATTTTATTCTGCATGCAATGGGATTCCATTTTAAGGATTTAAGCAGGAAATTAATTTAAGATCATGCCAGTTGCTAGGTGAAGAACGGATAAGGGATGGGTAGAACAGAAGTAGATATACCAGTTAGGATGCTATTGCAGGTTGTGGAAGGAAAACATAAGCTTCTCTTTAGAAAGCAAAAATATAATTAGAATATGAGCTTCCATTTTAATCAAGGAATCATTTTTTTAAAAGATTTATTTATTTATTTGACACAGAGAGAGAGAGAGAGAGAGAGAGAGAGCACAAGCAGGCTGAGCAGCAGGGAGAGGGAGAAGCAGACTCCCTGCTGAGCAGGGAGCCCAAAGTGGGGCTCGATCCCAGGACCCCAGGATCATGACCTGAGCCTAAGGCAGGCGCTTAACTGACTGAGCCACCCAGGCGTCCCCTATGAAGGAATCATTTTTTTTTTTCTGTAAAATCCTTTTCGTGATAGATCTATTAAGCCAAGACAGTGGTTCTTAAAGTGTGGTCCCCTGGACCAACAGCATTGTCATCACCTGAGAACTTGTTAGAAATGCCAATTCTCAGGCACACGCCAGAAAAACAAAGTCAGAAACTCTGGGGATGAGGCTCAGCGTTCTTTTATTAAGCTTTCCAGGTGATTCTGAGGCATACTCTTGTTTGGAAAGCACTGGGCTAAGAGTCTCAAGCAAATACTTTTTATATGCACTGTGGTGCAACCCACATAAGGAAGGATCTTCTTTCAATGTTTGTAAAACATTTAAGTAATTACATAAAGCAGGGGTGCCTGGGTGGCTCAGTCGGTCAGGTCAGCGCTCAGTCAGCGGGGAGTCTGCTTCTCCCTCTCCCTGTGCTCCTCCCCCAGCTTGTGCTATCTCTCTCTCTCAAATAAATAAATAAAATCTTAAAAAAATAATTACATAAATCATAAAACAATGACCAGTGAGCAAGCTAATTATAAAGATTCTAGTTCCAATAATATGTAGACTTAATCCTGGAAACCTTCCTGCTGAAAAACATCTTGAAATGCTAAATAACAGTTATCCTTTGGAACATACAGCTGACTCATGAAAAAGTAAGAGAAATTCCCAGGGGCTAGAAGTGAAAGAGTTGAAAAAAGCAATAAACTTGTGAGCTGACTTTATGAATCGGGGGATGGGACAGGGAGAGGCTAAGGGACCGGGTGTCAGTAATCTACAAGCTTGGGTTTTCTTCTTTTGTTCTTAGCACATAATAATTCATAGTAACATAGACATTTACAGCTCACAAAGCACTTTCATACAAAAGATCTTATACATTGGAGAGTAATGTGTTGGTAGCTATCATGTGGTAAGATGCTACATTAATTTAGGAAGGCTTTGGAAGGAACTGAATATTTTTTATTGGAATCAAATAGATGGGAAGATAACGGTTTCATAAAATATTTTTTAGTCAGTGTGGCCTGAACTTCCCATGACCATATTGTACTTGCTTTACAATCATTGTCAAAAATAGATGGGGGATGTCCTTTTTGGGTATTGGCTATAAATACCTATATAGGGAAAGGAGATGATACCTCCAGGCCCCAATAAAAAATGGCTTCTTAACAGAGCTAGGCCCATAGAAAAAGGGTAGGCCAGAAAAAACAAAACAAAGCATCCATTTGTACAGGAAGAGAAAGAGAATGCTTGAGGTTGTTTCAACTTCTGTCCTTGATAGGAAGGCAAAAACATAAAAACAAAGTATTGCTGGGACATTGTAATCACAGGCCTGTCCTCATATGTAAGTTTGGGGTTTGGATTTATTTTCTCTGCTTAGTCTGGAAGCTTCAAAGTGGAGAAATCAACTTATAGTTGAGGGTGTCTGGCAGAAGCACGCATGAAACTGCTTTGAGGAAACACACCTCAACCTAAGCCACATAGCATTCTCAAGGATAAAACTCGGCTAAAGATGAGCAACTGACCTAATCTTCCAAAATATATAAGGACACAATCCCTCATGAGCAAGAGTCAATAGACACCATCATCAGCATGATTAGACTCCTGTGAACTTGAGATAATGGATCTTTCAGATAAAAACCATGTTTAGAGGGACGCCTAGCTGGCTCAGTCAGTTAAGCGTCTGCCTTCAGCTCAGGTCATGATCTCAGGGTCCTGGGCTCAAGTCCTACATCTAGCTCTTTGCTCAGCAGGGGGTGGGGCCTGCTTCTCCCTCTGCCTATTCCCCCTGCTTGTGCTCTCTCTCTCTCTCTCTGACAGAAAAACCCCAAAAAACCCAAACCACAAAAACAAAAAAAAACCCCCACTATGTTTAGAATAATTAACAACATATAAGAAACAATAAAGATGTAAAAATGGTATCACACCAGGAAGACTTGAAAATAAATTAAAATTTGGGGCACCTGGGTGGCTCAGTCGGTTAAGTGTCTGACTCTTGATTTCAGCTCAGGTCATGATTTCAGGGTTGTAAGATTGAGCCCCACATCACGCTCCGTGCTGGCATGGAGCGTGCTTCAGATTCTCTCCCTCTGCCCCTCTCCCACTTCTCTTAAAAACAAACAAACAAACAAACAAACAAACAAACAAAAACAGGAAAAGAAATTAAAATTTAAAAGAATTTCTAGAAATGAAAAATACAGTAATTTAAGTTAGAAAATCAGGGGGAGAGTTAAACAGCCAATTAGACAGTCGAAGAGAGGAATATTAAACTGAAAGAGCTGAATATAGTATAGAGAAATGAAATCATAACTATGAGAGATTCAGACTGAAGAAATACAGCATCTGACTAATAGGAGTTCCAGTAGGAGAAAGTAGTAAGAAGGAAGGAAGGAGAGGCAGTATTTGAAATGTATGGCTAAGAATTAGCCAGAATTAATGATAGGCAATATTGCTACAATATAAACCTCAAAAACATTATGCTAGAAAAAGAAGTCAGATCTAAGAAACTACACACTGTGTGATTCTATTTATATGAGATGATCAAACAAGGCAAATCTATAGAGGAAGTGGGTGAGAGGTTGCTTGGAATGAGGAGCGGGATTGACAGTAAATGTGAATGAGGTGTCTCTGATGGAAATGTTTTAAACCGGGTTGTGGTGATGCTTGCACAACTGTACAAATTTACTAGAAAATCATTGAACTTAAAATGTGTGAATTTTATGACACGTAAATTGTGCCTCAACAAAGTTGTTAAAAAGAGAAGCAAAGCTAATGGTCCAAGATGTTTTAACTTTTAAAAAAGTCCTACCTTGCTAGCAGCTGGAGAAGAGGAAAATGGGGATTGATTGCTTAATGGGAATGGAGCTGCCTTTTGTGGGGATGAGTACGTTCTAGAACTAGATGGAGGTGGTGGCTGTACAGCACTGGGAATGTACTAAATGTCACGGAACTGTACGCTTTAAAAGGGTTGCAAAGGTAATTTTTTGAATGTTTTAGCAGAATAAAGAAGCTATGACTGGTTATAAAGGAAACTGCAATAAAGCTTACTATGCATCTTTTTCTGGAGGGTTTTAAAAAACTTTTCATCTTGAGGGGCGCCTGGGTGGCGCAGTCGGTTGAGTGTCCGACTTGGTTTTGACTCAGGTCATGATCTCAGGGTTGTGAGATCCAGCCCGAGTCTGGCTCTGCACTCAGCGAGGAGTTGGCTTAGGACTTTCTCTCCCTCTGCCCCTCCCCCGCTGTCTGTCTCTGTCTCTCTAAAATAAATAAATAAATCTTAAAAAAAAAAAACCACAACTTTTTATTTTTACATAACTATAGGCACATAAGAAATTGCAAAAATAGGAGAGGTCCTATGTACCTGTCACCCAGTTTCCCTTAATGGTAGCATCTTACCATATTGTACCAGCAGTACATTGTCCAAACCAGGAAACTGGCATTGGTACAATACAATTAATTAAACTACAGGCCTTACTCAAAATTTTTTGATGAATTGTTTTAAAAGTTATAAAATACCCAGTGCAGATTTCCATTAGTTGAGATTGAACTGTTTTGTTGTTCTCATCCCATGGAAGAAAACATTTTGATTAAAAAAAAAAAAATGGTTTCTGAACTTTTTTTTCTAAAACCTTAAAAACAACTCAAAATTTGCCTTTTTTTTTTTTTTTTTGAGAGAGAGAGAGGAGGGAGGGGCAGAAGGAGAGGGAGAGAGAGAATCTTAAGCTGGGCATGGAGCCCGACGTGGAGCTTGATCTCATGGCCCTGAGATCATGCCCTGAGCTGAAATCAAGAGTCGGACGCTCAACCAACTGAGCCACCCAGGATCCCTGTCATTTTGTTTTTTAGTATCTTCCGCCGGTGAAGACTAAATTAAGCGGGTGGCAGTGGAGATGAAGAAGGTGGTAAGAAGAAGGTGGAGACAGAAACAACTGGATGGAAAATGGTTTTGGAAATCCTAGGAGAAGGAGAACTCCAGGAGAGCACGTGGGTTTCTGGCTTCAGCAACTTGGTGACTGGCGGGACATTTATTGAGATGGAGGAGTCTTGGGAAGGGATTGGTTTAAAGGGAAAATCATGAGTTTAGCCTCAGGCTTGTTCCGCAGGAGAGGTCTCTGAGACATCTAAGCGGAAGACCACTAGGTTGTTGGGTATGAGGTCTGGAGAACAGAAGAGAGGTCTGAGCCGAAGTCACACCATTGGAGAGGGGGCATCACACTTACACTAACTAGTATTTAAGTTCCCTCTCAACTCTGCTCGTGTATCCCATACATACTTACTAAATGATTCTAAGTCTTAGGGATGCAGACCTAAAAAAGACAGACGGGTTCGTGCCTGTCCTCATGGGTCTTAAATTCAGTGTAGATGCTGGTGTATCGCAGACCGGATAGGGTGGCGGCTATGCCCAGGCAGGCTACAGGATGGAGGTCACAATGTGTACTTTGTGATGAGGTCTATGGTATAACTGGCGGAGGAGCACCCTGAGGGCTAAGCCGTCCTCCTGTGGGGAGGATACAGGACCCACCATATGTTATCTCTCTGCCCTAGCACCTTCCATCCCAGGGCCAGCCACAGTCCTCTTTGGAGGTGAGCAAGTGGATAGGGAGGCAGGAGATGATGGGCTGGGAGGTGGTGTGGTGTGGAGGGTTCGGGAGCCCTGGGGGCCGATGGGACAGAGAGATGCTGGGGCCTCAGTTCCTCCTCCTTCCCAGTCCCAGGTAGAGAAGTCGGTGTGCTGCCTGCCACGGGACCCATCATGTGGCCGAACGTGAAGCACTTGTGGCAGATTTTTGTCCTGTGGGTCTTCTGGGTGCTCCTCTTGTGGCTGATGGCCCCGTGTCTGGATCCTAGACCTGAATCGGCCCCCCAGGAGAAACTGATGGTCTTGGTACCACTGCACTGCAACCGCCCTTGGCTCAAACTCAGGACAAGTGGCTGCCCATCTGAGATGCTAAACTCCTCCCTCCGGCACCACAGAGTTGGAGAGGGGAACGGGTTTGCTGCATGCTATGGGAAGACCGTGGAGTACCTGACTGGGGCGACAGAGTCCCTGACCCCTGTGCTCTGGTGGTTGGTCAGTGGTGAACCCCGAGCCCAGTCCCACCCCTTGTCCTTCCAAGGCCTAGCCCATGTCCCACTTTCCCACCCAAGCCCCTGCCCTTGGCCCTGGCTTAGCGCACCTCTCATCTACATGGCCTCGACCCCTGACCGCCAGCACGGGGCCTCGCCCGCTACCAGGTGATACCCAGGTCCCAGCCCCCAATCTCCCTTCTGCTGTTTCCAGGGCATGAACTCAGCAAGTGGGCTTGGCCAAATGTGGGAGAAGCTGTTCAAGGTGATTCCCAGGCCCTCAGTGAGCCATTTCCATCTCTACTGTGGGACTTGTGCTTTGGTGGGGTACCCCACGACCCTGCGGGCCTCTGGCCTCAGCCACAACGTCAACCAGTGCACCGCAGCCTTCAGGTGGGTGCTGGGGAGAGGGCAGGGCATGGGAAGGTCAGGGCTGCCCTCAGAGTGCTGGCAGTTCCTGCTCTCCCTCCCAGGATGAGCCAGGGCCGTGCCCAGGGCTTTGAGACGGCGGGGAACCAAACCACAGGACGCTTCGTCTATTCCTGGAACACCAGCATCCGGGGCTCCTGGAGACAGCTGGTGCTGCTGCTGCTGAAGCTTTCTGGTCTGGCGTGGACTTCAGATGCCCCGAGTGAGGAGGTGATGGTCTGGGAACCCAGACGTTCTTGGTGCGGGGGTCAGGGGAGGGCACTGCAGGGGAGGACAGAGGGGCTCCAGGGAGACCCTCTGCTGGCTTATTAGGGGCACCTGCAGAACCTTCGCAGGTCTCAGACTGCTGAAACTCCCCCACCTCCCAATTCTCTTAGATTCTGGAAGGTGGTCCTGTTCCCTAGTGGAATGGAAGGCAGAAAAGACCAGGTAAGGGGACAGGAGGGAGTAAGACGGGGCTGTGGGCTGCGGGGCCCAGGTTGGCCCCCTCTCCCTTCTTCCCCACCTCCTGGTGATCAGCCCCACCTTCCTCAGGTATAACCAGGGCAACTGGCTGGCTGATCAGGGTCAGTACACATTCCTGGGGCTCATGGCTCTGTTCTGTGCCTTGCACACCCGTGACCAGGTTAGGAAAGATTCTGGTCTATTTCTCATAGAGGTATAGAGTCTAAAAATTTCAAGACCCTGCATCATCTGACCCCCTCCCCTCCCCTCCTCTCTCCCAGGCTCACACACTGGGCTTCTTGGTGTTCCCCAAACACCAGCTGCCTCCTGCTTCTCACACACTGCTGCCTCAGCCTGGAATGCCCTTCTCTTGTCTCCCTGGGGAGTCCTCTCTTCCTCCAATATGAGGAGGAGCAGCTAGTTGATGCTCTCTTTGCTGGGCTCCGGGGTCACACTGTGTGTTCAGAGTGTGTCTTCCCTGGAGAAGGTGAGCTCTGCTCTCCCAGCTCTAAGAGGAAGCCTATCACACTAGATGTTAAATGAGTGCTGAAGGGTGACTGGCGGACATGGGGGCAGGACAGGATCCAGCCTGTGACCCTGTGGCTCTCTCCTGTCTTATCCTCTTTCCCAGGTGCCTTATTTGGTTTGGGGACAGACCAGCTCATGAGGTGGTCCCATTACTGGTATGATAAATATTGGTTCGAGAATAACATGCACAGTTTCAAAGAAGAACAGAAGGTCATCCTCAAGCTGCAGTGTGAGGGGAAGGTTGTTATCTACTGCTGGCATGTTTTCCAACCTCTTCAGCCCCCTGGAGCTGACAGGTAGTCAAGGGGACCATGGAGCGTCAGAAAGGGGACCCCAGATACAGATCTGCTGCTAAATAAAACTATAGCTTATTTCTCTCATTGGATTCCTGGTGGTATTAGAGGGCTACATTCTATTCCAGATTCTTAAGAGCACTATATATATATATATATCACCAATAAATATATATATAACCAATAAATATAATCAAATGAAAAGGGGAAACAAGCAAACCCTAAAGTTGAGAACAAATCAAATGGATCTAACCGTATATCAAATTAATAACACAAGCACCAGAGAAAAGAATTATTTCAAGTTCCTTTGGAACTCAGTACACTGTGTATCCTTTGCAGGATATATTCTGTGTACAAAAAGGCCTACAAAGAAATTTTAAACGTCATTCAGTAGATTTATTATAATATTGGTATTATTTTTGAAACTGTATGATGACTATCGTGGAATAAAGTAAATAAGTAATTATATTAATATTATTAGGAACCAAATACAAAGTCAGACAGGTAGAGTAAAAACCCTGTGACATTAAATTCAAACTGGAAATATCATTATAAACTCAATTTTTAAGTTATTTTTTATTGTGACAAAATATACATAACATTTGCCATTTTAACCATTTTAAAGCGTGCAGTTCCAGGGCATTAAGTACACACTGTTGTGAAACCAACACCACCGTGAACTCACGATTTTCCAAATACATTTTCTGCTCTGGCATCTGAACGGTCTAAAAGCCTGAACATACCAGTAGCAATGATCAATCCCGGAACTCAGATTTTGTTTTCTAAACACTTCTTTCCCGTGGAAAGATTCCAAGTCTGGACAGGAAAAGTAGAAGGAAAACCCAGACCTCAAAGTTGGGAAGATCTGAACATCAAAAATAGCACTTGTCGTGATGGACTCACAGGGAATACATAAAAAATCCCGAGTCCATAATGAGACTCAGAAATAAAAACAATTTGTTGGCGGAGACTATTACATCAACTGGGGAGGGGGAAGCATTTGTCCTGCTTTCTTTGTAGAAACGGTGGTTCAAGGCAACTAAATAGCCTCAGTCAATGAGGGTGTGCGGTTGCTGGGTGTGTAAAACAAATATCCACTACATTCGACCTCCCTGTCTGCCCAATAAGCACACACACACGAACAAAATGCATACACCCTCATATGACCAGGCGCACACGTACCCGCCTCCCCAAGGTCGCGGCAGCATACCGGCTGGTCTAGCGTGGAGCCAGAGTCCAAAAATCCCCAAAGGTGTGAGCAGTGCCCCAGCCCATCGTCATGTTATTCTAGGTACTGGACCCATCATGACATCATATAAACATATTATTTAGAGGAATAACATTATCCACTACAAAAATAGAGTCTTCAAGCATTGGCTGTCCCCGGAGAGAGGTTGGAAAATAATTGGATGGGAAACTGCTACCTTCTTTTCTACTTAATTTTGTAACCAGGTGCATGCACTGGTTTCATTTTAAATAAATGAAACCAAAATCTGTGGAGAAAAAAAAAGTTTGAGTGGACAGAAATGTACTTTTAACCACATCACGAAGTTTTCCTGTAGATTCTTTTCTCACGAGGGGCCAGGAGGCTCTTCCTTTCCCCTGTCTGCCTCCTGCCCAGCAATGCTGCAGCGCCAAGAGAGGCCCCCATCTCAGAGAGGTGCCCCACACCGGCCTTGCCACACAGTCTTGCCTGTTTTATTCCCGTCCCCATTACACTTGATTTCCAAGCCCTCCCTTGTCTGAGGGGCCCTGGGCTGAATGCCAAGGGGAAGGCGGTTATCCACAAGGCCTCCATGCAGGAATTCACAATGTGACTTTTGTGTTGGGGTCCCTGATACCGGGCTGGCATGAAGAACCCCATGGGGCATCAGCCCCTTCTCCTCCAGGGAGGCCACAGGATACACCAAATGTTGCCTCTCCCCTCCCTCCCCTCAGCCTCTAGGGGCGAATCCTGTAGAGCTTAGCAGGTGACCGTGAAGGAGGTGGCCAGCACAGTGGGGTGCTGGTGAAGTCGGTGACCACAGCTTCCTACCTTTCCCAGTGTTTGGTGTCTGAGTCAGCTGGCCACTTGGCCATGAGCGTGGGACAGTAATGAAGCCTTCATGGTGGATTTTAGGCTCATGGGCTGCCTTGATGTTCACCTGTGGCTGATGCTTCTGCTCTGGTCAGGAAGGTCTGACTTGAGTGGTTTAGCTGGTTAGAGCTCCAAGAGCCTGCCATTGTTCTTGGGACCCACAGGCGCACCCCTGGACCCCATAAACCCAGGGTATCCATCCAATCAGCTTGGAAACACTTTGAAAGGGCTCTCCAGCCCTCTCGTCCACCAAGATGTTCTGTGACACTTTCTCTGGCTTCAACGAGCGGCCAGTGAGTCTCTTCTGGACCTCCAGGTCATTCTGCGAGTGTTTGTATATGTCCAGGCGTGCCTTCCCTGGAGAAGAGCTCTTCTTTTCAGTGCTCATTGTGCAGCTTTGTGACACGCAGGTTTAATGAGTATTTGCCAAGAGAATGAAGAGCTGGATTAGGGGCAGGGGCAGCAAGCAGCCCATTTTCTCCACAAGGTTTCTATATTTGGAGTTGGGCAGACAAGAGGTGGGCCCTTACACAGAGAAGGGAGTTACATCCACTCCAGTACAACTTGTTAAGCCACAGTGCGACACCAGAAGGCCAGGGAATCAGCCAGCTAGAATGTGAGGCTAGTCTTGGCCTGCCACGAGCCTTAGACTCTTGGAGCTGCCGGGTAGGGCTGGAATACTCAGATCTAGGAGAGATTATGACAGGAAACCAAGATAGGAGGTATAAGAGTGATGTATGGATTATCAGGCACCGGATAAAAGCCTTCCCTGATCCCCTCACCTCAACAACTAGCGGTAATTAGGAAGAACCAAATTTGAATACAAGTTCTCATCTCCCTCCCCGCCTCCACACACAAGGCCATGTGCTGAGATCAGAGAGCAGCCACTCTCAGTGGGACACGATGCACCCCGCTAGCGGGGAAACGCACTCTCCTCGGACCCCTGACTCATTCACCTTTTTACCTCCAAGCCTTCCCACCTGTGTCAAGCTTCGGGCCTCACGAAGGCATATAAGAAGCTGCTAACATTGGTTAACAAAGGACTAAGAAGGAAGGTCACCATGTCCACATCGTGACAGATTACCCATATAAACGAACTGGGTGAGACCCATGGGACCCGGGAGTACAGCTCTACCTTCTCTGGAGGAGCCTCCCTTCTGAGCCTCACCTCCATTGGGGTCTAGGCAAACCCGGGTTCCAGCAGGGTAGATGGGAGGAAATTCCAGGGCCCCAAATAAGACCCTATGTTCTTCATGTTCCCTTGTCTACTTTCTAAGTGTGGTGAGCAGAGCTGAGCTTGCACTCCTTCCCCACTGTGCTGGAGGATCACACAGGGGACGTCGCTGCTTGCGGCACACTGACAGCCCCGGCTCTTCCGGCCCCCAGCCTCGGTGCGCCACTGCCCTTGCTCTTCCCACCCCCTGCCTGTTCTTCCGATCCCCCGCCTCCGCGCGCCACTGCCCCTGCTCTTTCGACCCCTCGCCCCCGCCCGCCACTGCCCCTGCTCTTCCGACCCCCCGCCTCCACGCGCCACTGCCCCTGCTCTTCCGACCCCTCACCCCCGCGCTCCACTGCCCCCGCTCTTCCGGCCCCCCGCCTCCGTGCGCCACTGTCCCTGCTCTTCCGGGCCCCTGCCTCCTTGTGCCACAGACCCCCGCTCTTCAGGGCTAGCGTTTGCACGGAGCTCAGCTGCTCCCTTCCCCGGGCCTGGGGAGTGAACAGGTGGTCAGTGGGTCACGGGGTAGGAGGTGAGGTATTGCGGGCTGGGGGTGGGGGGACACAACGCATGAAGGTGTCCCCTGTCCAAAGACCAATTCAACAACCAGCTGGCTGAAAAGGGACCTGTTCATGGGCTCAGAGGAGGCCTGCATGCAAAGTCTTAGCCTGGGAGTTGCCCTGATGCTTTTGTGGGTGAAGTATCCCCAGGCCCACAGGTACTTCTCACGGCCCCAGAGCTGGAGAGGCTCTGAGGTTGCTCACCATGGCGCTGCATCTGCATAGCCCGCTTTCACCGGCAGGCTGTCTGCCTCGTTTGACCAGTGCTTCCAGATGGGCCCCGAAGCTCCTCATGAAGCTGGAGACCACCATCCCCAGAGCTCCTGGGCTCTATCTCCTCCCTGACTCCTTTCTCTACTCCGATGAAGTCCAGCCTCCTCTGTGTGAGAACATGGAGGTCAAGCGGCTAGTGGTCTGTGCTCTTCTCCGTAGGCACCGATGCTGGGAGACCCCACCCAGGCCAGCAGGCCAAGGAGGAACTATTTCAGCTGATCCCCAGGCCGCAGCAAAACTCCAAGACCTGCCCACGCCAGTCCTGCACTGAACAGCGCGGGACTCGGGGAGTCTGCAGTCTTCGAGCCATGGGACCTCCACCGATGAGCACCACACTGTGTCCCGGGGTGGGGGGGTGAGGGTGGTGAGCAGGGCTGGCCTGTGAGCCCCAGTGCCCTCCTGACTTCCTATCTCTGCAGAATGAACCAGGCCCCGTTTTTAGGTTCAGGGAACACGGGCAACAAACAGAGCCTACGGGCACATAAAGGACCCGAGAACGTCCGTGAGCTGGCAAGAATATCCAGGCGCTGCTGAAGCCTCCAGATGTAGTGTGGACTGCAGGGGTCTTGAGCCAAGGCGGACAAGGGCAACTTTCATCAGGTGGTGTGATTGGCGGAGGCCAGGCCTGGAGCGGACAGCCCTTGGCTTTTTGGTGTAAATGTTGATCTTGCCGTCACTCTACCGCCTGTGATTGTGCGCTCCCCACCCTCCTTGCTAACATATAACCAGTTTTTCCTTCCCTACCTCATGCTAGGCAGCTTTTCTACCTTTAAGCTGCTGTTAGTCCCAAGTAGGGAAGCAGAGGAGGCAAGGTAATTAGGTTGTGCTCTGGTGATCCTTGTTTTAACACGCCAAGTTCGGAGACTTGTTGAGAGAATGGGGTGCTGCACCCACCAGACCCAGGCACTCCCCAGGAACAAGAACGTGGCCCAGACTCTGGCTCAGCTCTTGTCCCCTCCTACTCTCAGGACTTTCTGGCCTGTACCAGCCTCTAGCAAAACAGATGAGGAGAAGGTGGGAGGAGAAAATTTTGTGAAAGGAGACCTCTGCGCTCAGCTCTGACCTTTTCCCTCAGGGTTCTAGTGACCAACTTCACCGTCCTCAAGTACATCCACAAGACCTAGTTGGTCAGGGACATTTCCCAACCACCGACTCGCTGTGGCATGTGATGAGGAGAAGGAGAGGAAGCTTTGGCCCGATGCCCTTAGGCAAGGTTGGGTCCTGTCTGGAAGGTCCACACTCTTCTCTAAGCTAAAGAACTGGAAGCGAAGGACCAAAAAGTAAGGAACCAAGAGAAGTCCTGTTTGTCCCTGAGAACTCCGAGCACAGAAAAGGCCAGGTGAGGATTCTCAGTCACAGGGAAACTGACTAGAGGTGGCGCCCAGAGCCCAGCATCTCTGGGGCCCCAGATCTAGTTCTGGGGGAGGGGGTTCTAAACTGCAACTTTTTACTAAGCATCTGTTGCGGAGTCCCATACCATGAGTTTTTGGAACAAAGCTTCGGCTGTGGTGAACAGCCCCCCCATCCGCTCTGTGTGATGCAGTGGAATACGAGGGGCCTGACCCCTGAGTAAGTAGGTTTGGGGGAGTGGAGTGCTGCTCTCAAACCCCCACATTCTGAACTGGGCCTTAGCTCCATCCTCAGGCTTAGGAGATTCCAGATTACAGTTGAAGGGCCAGAGGAAGGCCAAGCCCAGCTTCTTTAAAGAAAACTGTTCTCTTAGGCTTCGAAGAAGTCGCCAACCATGTCTTAAGCCAGTGAACGAGGTTCAGTCCAGGGTACCTCCACCAGGGTCAGTCCATAAGTGACGAATTCTGCCATTGTCTATCCTCTTTATTGGCTTGACACGTGGCTGGATTACAGGGGACCAGAGTTGGTCCCCGTTGGTATGCCCAGGAAGGGACGCCAAGGGCATTCACCCAGAGCAGAAGGGGGATGAGGCCAGATGGAGTGTCTGAACTCCAGAGACCGACTAGCCAAAGGTCAGCTCAGTGTTTTTGAAGCCCTAGAACTTGTTTTAAGTCAAGAACATATGATGGTTCTCATTATCCATGAGTTCAAATCTAGATTCCAAGGCCCTCTATAATCTCCCTGCCTCCCCATCCAACCTCAGCCCCAGCACGCTCTGCCACAGGCCGACCCATCTCACCAGCAAGGTTAGCAACCCCGCCGGACTCCTCCATCCTTCAAGGGTCAGCTCATGCCTTCCTTCCTCGGTCCCCGGAATTTCTATGCACTTCTTGTCAGCACAGAGAATGGTCTGTGACTCATCGATGAGTGTTCTTGCCAACTGGACTCAAGCTCCCTGTGGACGGGGGCTTTGTCTTGTTGCCTTCTGTCAGAATGCAGGCAGACAGCAAATTCATGCCACCTGACAGGAATCTTTAGCAAATCCTTCCTTCGCAGATGCCCTGCTGTGCTGCGGCGGCCCAGTGACGAAGTGGAGACAGCAGCAGGGAACAAAGGCAGAGACGCGGGGTTTATTGTTGGCGGGGAGGAGAAAGATTCGGTGAGGTGCTGGGATAATATATTCGAGACAAGAGGCAGCAGACGCCCCTTGGCCAGAGCGAAACTCCTCTAGGTGACTCTGTGGGCCACAGGCAGCTGTGACTTGCCTCATTCCCATGTGAGCCGGGGCCTTTCCCCAGCCTTGCAGGTTTCCTTCCCTCCTCCTTGGGCTACGACAAGCATTTGTCCGTCCGTGTAGTCCCAGGCTGGCCCGGATCCTGCCCTCACTGTGGCTGCTATCTGGAGATGGCTTGGGTAGTGCCGGGGCTGGGGCACAGCGGGACTGGCCCTGGGGATGTCAGACTTTGAGTCAGGGACTCGTCCAACTTGCGGGTCTCGGCTTCCAGGACGGTGGCCTCAGGGGCCTGGGCCACGGCCAGCAGTGAGTGGGAGAGGCTGTGGTGCAGGCCCGCTAGTTCACGGCTGGTCTGCACCGAGCGAGCAATGTAGTCCTGCCTCTGCTTCCGCTCCAAGGCCAGCTGGGCTCGCAGCAGGGCCACCTGGGGGGGGGGGGGAACCAAGAGGGAAAGAGTAATTAAGGGCCTTGAAGCTGCCCCAAGTCCCCCCCTGCTCCGCTCTTGGGGCTCTTGGGAGAGAGCATTTGAATCAACTACCACACACAAATCTCAGGATCAGGCTCTAGGGTGTTTGGGGCGAGGGCCCTTGGGAGTCACTGGAAATCCAGTGATTCTCCACCCTGGCTGCATAGGAGACTCAAGTAGGGACCTTAAAAACAACAGCAACAACAGAACTACTCATCCACTTTATTGAGGGATCATTTATATGTAATAAAATGCCGGGATTTCAAGTGCACATTGTGATGAGTTTGATCATGTACATACACACTTATAACCGCTATTCCGATCAAGATACAGAATATTTTAATCACTGCAGGAAGCTCTACTGTGCCCCTTTGGGAGCTTTTGATAAATACTCTGACTTAATTAGACTGCGGTGAGCCCTGGGCATCAGTATTTTTTCAAAGCTCCCCAGGTGGTTCTCATGTGCAGCCAGGGTTGAGAATCAGTGACGAGCCCTTGTTTCTTGGATGAGTACACTGAGACTACCAGGAGGTGGTTACTGGGCGCTCAGGGCAGGGCCAGGACTAAAGTGAGGCAGAGAGGAACCTGGGGTGTAAAATTGAAGGAGGGACTCCAGGTCGACAGCGAGCATCTCCTTAAATTCTCACCCTGTGTGCCTCCCTTGCCTCACCCTAGTCCGGGCCCCGTCTCAGGGCTGCTTCGTATGAATCCAAATTAATAGCCGGGTCTAGCTGCATAGTCAGGCTCTGCCAGTAATGACTGTCAGTTTCTGAAACGGGCTCAGAAATAGAAATTCCACAGTTCTTATGACTCCCGGGCCTTGAGAGACAGGGTGAGCCTTCAGGTGCGGCCTATGAGGCAAGAAGGCCCTTGATCCTGGCTTTCTCGGGGGGGGCGGCTGGAGCCGAGCTCTGAGGTACGGATCTTGGTGCTGGTGCCCGGCTACCCTGCCTGGTGTGCTGGCAACAGTCCTGCGTGCAGGGTGCATGTGAGGGCAGAGGAGGCCGGATGCTTGTGTCTGCTTTCCTCTGGCCTCCCAGAATCTTCCGTCTGCCCCTCAACCCTCTTCCTTCTCCTTTTCCTTCCTAGGTAGGAACCTGGCAGTCTGGGGGTCTAAAGCATGCTTTCTTCCCCGCTCCCACCCTAAGCAGATGGGAGGTTGAGTTGGGACTGGGCTCTTCTTGCCTCCCACACAGACTGAAGTTCTCTGAGGGAGGAACTATTTCCCGTCTCCCCGCTGGAAGGGCACAAAGGGTCAAGCACACAGCAGACACTCACGCCTTATTGCCTGACTGCAAGGGAGGGAAAAGGGGCTTAGAAAGCTGATCCTTCTAGAACATACCTCTTTCTGCAGTTCAGCGATGTGCTTGGCATCTGAGGAGCCCTTCTGTCCTCCCCTTCCATCCTATGGAAGACAAATGCCATTCCTATTGGAATAGGCCTTCCCGCCCTGGGGGTTCTATAGGCATCTTCAGCCAGCTCATCCCAATCCTGGGGGCCAAGGTAAGGGCTATGGGCCAGAAGTGCCCGAAACCAGACTGGACTCCATAGGGTACCTTGACCCTTGGGCAAGGAAGCCCAGGAGGGCCCAAGCCAGCCTAGTGGATGACGCCCATGGAGACCTGATGCTGAACATCCAAAAGGCTTGGCTTTTGGCATTGGCTTCTTTGAGTCACCTTTTCATTTACAGAAGTATGCCACGCATCTGCCTGTGCCAGCCCTGGGCTGTGAGCTAGGGATGCAGAAAGGAAGTAAGACAAGGTGCCTGCCCTTGGGAAGCTTTCATAAAGGAAGGGGAACGGAGAGCTGGGAGATGCTCAGCCACCAGAAGCAGTCTCTCCCAGACAGGCTGCAGCACTGTTTATTGATGGGCATAACCCAGCTAAAAGAGTGCTGGTTTGGGGAGTCTTCCCCCAATTCCTTACCCCAAAAAGGGAGTCTAGTCCCAGGAAATACCATGGACTCTAATCTTGTAAATTCAGTACTACAAGGGAGGAGATCCGAGAGGCCCACAAAGCTGCTATCAGGATCGTAGGCACATTAGGTTCTGGCAAGCACCATCCGACACCCATTCGCCTGGGATTCTGACCAGAAGCCCGATGAGCCCCGCTCCTGGATGAGCCTGAGGCCCTGGTCTGGAAGCAGGAAGGTTACACATCAGGGAAGGCCTTCTGAGCTCCTGAGAAGGTAGGGCTGCAAGCCGTGACTCCATCCCCACCCACTGAGGATGGGCCTCCTTCCTGGGTCAGGGACAGACTGAGCTTCGCAGAAGCCAGCCAGGAGGGGGCTCCCCGGATCGGCTCACATGGCCGTCTCCCCCTGTGGGGTAGCCTGGGACAGGCACTGCAGGGGGCTGTTTCTGGTGGCCGGATGTGGGCTCTCTGGAGGCTACAATCAAGCAAAAGAGGCAAACCTGCTGTGTGGGGGGTGAAGCTGTGGCTTCCCCGACCTCCGGGACGCTGGGCCTCGATGCGCGCATGGAGTCCCTCTTCAGCTTCCTGCGCTCGCGCTCCACCTGCCGGGATGCAGGTGAGAAGTCAGGGTTTGGCTTGGCTCTGGGGCTGGAGCAGAACTGCCTTTTGCGAGAGAAGGCCGGTGTGTGCTCGGCTGTGGGTGTAGGTGTGAGCAGGGGACAGCAACACGAGAAGCTAAACTGGGAGGAGGAGGGCGCAGGCCAGAGCAGCCCTGAGAGCAGAGACGCTGCTGGGGCGAAGAGGTAGGGCCCACCTCTCAGGCCTTCCGAGCAGGCGTAGCAAATGCTTTCTGTAGTATTTTGGGCTTTGCAGGCCACCAGATCTCTGGCACAACTACTCAACTGCACCGTTGCAGTCTCTCACGAACACTGCTTTTCAGCAAAAGGCAGTGCTGGATGTGGCCCCCGGGCTACAGGTTAGCACTCTGCCCTGGGGGCTACACGAGAAGTGGAGGTGCCGCGCACCGGACCCCAGACGTGGGAGCTGGGGACAGGAGAGAGGACTCACCTGCTCCAAGGTGACCCGCAGCTGGACGTTGTGGCGCTGGAGCCTGCTCCGGTCAATCTCCAGCTGCGCCACGGCTTCCTGCAGGTGTTCCAGCCTTTGTCCCCAGAGCTGCCTCTCCTCCGTGCCGAGACCAGGCTCAGCCTCTACTCCTGACACCTGCAGGACAGACCTGGGACTCTCACCTGGCCAGCCCCTTAGACGGATGGGGAACCGATAGAGGACAAAGGGACCAATCTGGCAGGTCTGAGCTTCAGGGACCCAATTCCCAAAGGAGGGGAACAAGCCCCTGGAAAGAAGCTTCCTTCTGGCCACGGTTCCCACCAGGCCCCCAGGTCACCTCTTCCAGCTGTGCACCTACCTCTTCTCTGGGCCCCCGTTCCGCTCTGCTGGTTGAGCTAGGGCTGAGGAGCCGCTCCTTCTCTAGAGCCTGCTTGGTGAGCTCCAACTCATCCTGGGATATCAAGGTGTGGAGCAAATCACACCATGGCAACCTCATATCCAGACCCACACTACCTTCCATCCTCATAAAAATCAGTTAATTTTCTCATCAGGTTATAGTCATTGTTCCTGGATACTCTGAGCTATTCTAGTGCAGAATCTTTATTTTACAGATGGACAAAGCAAAGAAGCAGAGAGGGGTCTATTCAAAAATACATGGTGGGCTAGGACTAAAACCTGGCTCGTTTGAGATCTTCCATAAGCTAAGCATCAACCTGGAGCACTGAGGTGTTGTAGAAAGAGCATGGACTCTGGGATCACATAGAGCTGGGCATTCTGTCACTACTTACCGGCTATATGACCTGGGTGAAGATATGAGCTCGCTCCAAAACCTAATTTCCTCATTTGTAAAATGACCACATGCTCCATGAAGCACAGATCAAGCCTCCGGGGTTAAATCCCTCCTGATGAGTGGGGACCCCAGTGCTAGATATTTTCTAGGCACCGTATGTCTCATAAATGATAATGGTCAAGAAAAGAGACAGATAAGAGGAAGGGAGTGTACATGGGTTTAGGTCATCTGGGAGACAGGGAGCGCCCAGCAGTCAACAGGCTGTGTTCTGGAGTCAGACTCCCTAGATCTAGTTCTGCCACTGACTGGCCGTATGACCTTGGACAAATTACTTGGCCTCTCTGAACTATAAACTGGAGATAATAATTCCTACTTCTCAGGGTTGTTGTGGAAGGAAGCAAGAGTAACCGTGCATGGCAGGGAAAATGCTTAAAATAAGAAATGATAGCACTGTGATGAAGGGCTGCATCTGAAAGATGTTCTTGAGTGTTTGGGGGGGAGTGCAGGGGGACCTTGACCCGAGCTACGATACTGCTTGGTAACCCTCCTGCCCAGCAACAGACCTTACTTGTTCTGTGCCTATAAGAATGAGCCTAGAAATAGGAAAGGAATTCTACTTATCGAATGCTTCCTTCCTATGCACTTTATATGTATTATCTCATTTCATACTCAAATGGCCCTATGGGGCTGGTACTGTCATTCCCTATTTTATGGAAGAGGAAACCAAGAGTCAGAGAAGTGAAGGCACTTATCTAGGGTCACACAGCCCATAGACTGTAGGATGGTATTGTAAACCCAGGAACTTGACTCCAAAGTTCACTCATGGATCCCCTTCTCTGCATATTGCTCCCAGAAGGTAAGTCCCTGCAGCACTGTGTGTCTCAGATGACGGAGGGGGTTCTCTGGGGCTCAACCCTGGTCAAGGCCCCATGATGTGGAGTCAGTTTCCTGGGAAAAATGGGCTGGGTTCCTCTCGGCAAAAGAGACAATGCCTCTCTATGGCCAAAAGTCAACCTTGCTTTCCTGACTGCCTACTCTGTGCAGGCCTTGTGCCCAGTGCTGGAGAAGCAAAGGGACTAACACATGGCCCCTGACCTTAAGGTTGAACGCTGCACCCTAAGGTCCACTTCTCTTCTCACTCGATATTCCGCCTAGAGGAGTGCACCTGTCCTTAACTGCTGAGGACCCCAAGTCTCTATCCCTAGCATCATCCTTCTCCTTTAGATTACTTTACAGACCTGCCCCCTGGACGTCACCCCCTGCAGGTCCCATAAGCCCCTCACTCCACTGCCATTCCATAGTATTCCCGAAACCTGCCATTGAGCAGAAACCTGGGGGTTTGGTTTCCTTCTGCCCTTTCTTCACTCCCCTGTCTCTTAGCCAGTCAACTGCCAGGAGTCCTGTGAGCTTCTAGGCCTACCCCCACGTCACCGTCCACCCTTGCTGTCTTAGGTCACCATCTGTCCCGGGACTTCGATGACTGCGTCCTTGTTGGTCTCCCCAGATCTACTGTTGCATCGGATGTGTCACCCTCCCCCACTGCCCCAAACACTTCATCCAGGTCCCACTGGTCACCCAGGTCCTTGACACGACTCAGAAGCCCTGAACGATGGGGCCCCTGCTGCCTTGTCTGTTGCCAATTGCCCCTCTGTGTCCCATTCAGCCCGAAGTCCTTGTACAGATGCCCCGTGCTCTCCTCCCTCTTTCCTCTTCCCCAGAAAGCTCCTCCCAGACTTGGGCTTGGCTAATTCCTTACTGGTCGAATCAGATCTAATCTTAAACCCTGCTTTTACTGGGAAGGCTTCCAGGATTTACTACTAGGAAAGGCCGGCTGGGTGCCCTCTCTGTGCTCAGAGCACACTAAACTTCCCTAATGAGGCTCTAATTAGAACCAGACACTGCACTCTAATTGCTTATCTGCTAGACTATAAGCTTTATGAGGGCAGGAACTGTAGCTGTCTTATTCTCTCCATATCTCCTCAGATCAGCACAATACCCTGGATTCCACCTATCTCCGCCCTCTGGCACCCTGAGGCGTCACAAGCCCAGGGTGGCACGAGGCCCCTGAGCTCAGCCAGACAGGCTCTGCCCCCCTTGGCCGGTACTACCCGTGGAGTGACTCACCTGCAGCTTCTGCTGTTCTGAGTCCCGCTCCAGAACAGAGGCCTGTAAGAACATGGCTATCTCCTGCAGGCTGCTGACGCTAGCCTTGCTCTGGGCCAGGGACAGCGCCAAGTCCTGGGCCTTCTCCCTCCACTCGATCTCCCTGGCCTCTGTCTGCCTCAGTGCTGCCTGGAGTCGCTCCAGCTCGTGCTGCAGCCGGGGTCCTAAAGTGTCAAAGTTTGTAGAGGGCTCCTCCGCTGGGGAGGCTGTGTGGTTGTGGGGTGAGTCCTCCAGATTCTTCCTTTGCTGGGCCTCCCTCAGCCCCACAATCTCCTCTTCCTTTTGGGCTAGAGTCAGCTGCAACTCCCTCAGGCTTTCGCGAAGGCCCCGCATCTCTTCCTCTTCTCTCTCCTGGCCCAGAGCCTGTTTCTCTTGGATGGCATCTTCTCGGGCCCTCTGGGCCAGAGACTGCTCTAGCAACTGCCCCTGCCTCTTCTGATGGCTCAGCTCTTCGTCCCTCTGGGCCAGTGCCCACTGGAGCTGCTGCACGGCCTCCTGGTGCTGGAGATCCCGGTCCTGGATCTCGCCTTCCCGCCTCCGCAGGGCCTCCTCCAGCTGCCGGGCCTGCGCCTGGCAGGAGTCCAGGGCAGCCTGCAAAGTGGCCGTGCTGGCCTCCAGGCTGCGGCTCAATTCCGCCTGCCCCAGCAGCCGCTGCTCCTTCTCCTGCAGGGCGGCCTGAGCCTTGCTCAGGGCCTCCTGCAGAGCCTTGGCCTGGTCCCGGGCAGTCTCCTCCCGCCGCTGGGAGGAGCGGCCGGCTGCCTGCAGGGCCTCCAGCTCCTGGTCCCGTTCCTTGAGCGTGGCCTCCGCCCGCAGCAGGCGGTCCCGCAGGCCCCTGACCTCCGCCTCGTGCTCCTGGGCCCGCTCGGCACACTGCTGCTGGAGGGCCAGCAGATCCTCCCCCTGCTCCCGAGACTCAGCCCTGAGGGCACCCAACACCTCCTCCAGGGCCTGCCCGCGCTGTCCCTCCACGGCCAGCTGGTCCTGGAGCCTTCGCACATGCTCCCTGTGGCCCTCGAGCTCTCCCTGGCGCTCCTGCAGGTCGGCGTGGGCCCGCTCCAGGGCGCTCCGCAGCGCGCTTGCCTGCTCCTTCGTCGTCTCCTCTTGCTCCCGAGCCTGCTGCTGCTGGTGCCGCAGGGCCTCGAGCTCCTGGTCCCTCTGAGCCAGGGCCCTCTGCGCCTCTTCCAGGTGACCCTGAAGCGACTGCTCTTTCAGCTCCGCCCGTTCCCTGGCGTCCTGCAGATGCCGCTGCACGACCACCAGCTCCCGCTCTCGCTGGCTCAGGAGGACGCTGGTCTCACCCGCCTTCCTGTGTAGGTCCTGGAGCTCCTGCTCCAGCTGGTCCTTGCGCTCCCTCAGCTCTCCGAGGCGCTCCTGCTGGCACTCCACTTCCTTCTCCTTATCCCGCAGGATCAGCTTCATGTGCTCGAGGCTTCCGCGCTGTGCTTTACCCGGGCCCTTCCCCTCCTCTGCCCGCTCCGGCGTTGGCGGCCTCTGGGAGGCCAGCTCCCGGCCTCGCTCCCTCAACGACAGCTTGATCTGTCCCAGGTCCTCCTCCAGGATCTTGGTCTGCAGCGTCCTCTGGTCTTCCAGGGCCCGAATCCTCTCCGTCTGGAGCAGCATGTCCTGGTCCCTCCTCTCCAGGTCCTGAGCCAGACGCTCCTTCTGCCTCTGCAGCTCCTCGATCTGTTGTCGCTGGCACTTCAGCTCCTGGTCCTTGTCCTGCAGCTCTCGTGCCAGCAGGGTGCTGTGGCTCTCCAGCTCGTCGATCTGGCTGCTCTGGGCCTGCAGCTCCTGGCTCCTCTCCTCCAGGTCCAGCGTCAGGTGGGTCAGAGCCACCCTCTGCATTTCCCTCTGGCCCTCCAGCTCCTCGATGGCCTTTTGTTGGCACTCCATTTGGTGATGGTTTTCCTCCAGTTCCAGGGCCAGGCATTCCAGAGTAACCAGCTGCTTCTTCAGATCCTGAATCTGTCCTTTCTGGGACTCTATCACTTGGGCCTTCTTCTCAAGTTCGAGAAGCTGATGCTCCAAGATGCTCCTCTGGGTCTCTCGATCCTTCTCGAGCTCTTTGATTTGCTCCCTCTGCACGACCAGCTTCTGTTCCCGCTCTTGGACGGCCAGGGGCAGGTGCTCTAAGACGGACCTGCACTTCTCCAGCTCCTGGATCTTTTCTTGTTGCACGCCCACCTCCTGGTTCCTCTTCTTCAGGTCCAGAGATAGCACTTCCAAAGCAGCCTTCTGCATCTCCCGTTGCTTCTCCAGTTCCTGGATATTTCCCCGCAGAGCCTCCATCTCCCCTTCCCTTTCGGATAGGGTCTGGGCCAGGATAGCTAAATTCTCCTGCAGAGCCTTCCCATGGGCCACCTTCAGCTCGCCCTGTTCCTGCAGAGCCTGGGCTCGCTCACGCTCAGTCTCCGCTTCCTCGCTCTTGAGTTTCAGGGCTGAGCGAGCGGTTCTCAGGTCCTCCTCCAGAGCCCCGGCGGCATTGGCCTGAGCCCTGGCTTCCGCCACAGATGCCTGCAGACGTTCCACCTGTGCTGTCAGGTTCTCCTTGGCTGCCTGCAGGAGCCCTTGCTCCTTCTGGAAAAGAAGACGAAAAACCACCTTAGGCTACACTTCCCGGATACTATCACCCCAGTGCAGGCCCTTCAGTAGCCCCAGCCCCGTCAAGGAGGGACAAAGAGAACTGGTTCCTTCCACTTAAGCTGATCCAGTAAAAGATCGTCCCTACCGCGTTCCACGGCTCCACTAGGGCCCAGAGGAGAAAGCCTGAGACAAATGAGAAATCCCAGACTCCGGTACTTCAGGGCAAGGGACAAACTTTTCTGCCTCCCTTCAGGAAAACTCACTGGGGCCTTCCTAATGGCCCTCAAGGACAGCGAGACAGCCAGGGAAACAGCCCCTTGCTGAAGGATGTTGGGCACTACCCGTGGATGGGGTATGACCACAGGCCCAGGTGGCTTTGGAGTTACAGCCTGGGCCCTGAGGCCTCCTCCTCCTGCCCCAGAGCAGGGCCACCTCACCTGGGCCTCCAGTCCCTGCAGCTCTGCTTGCCGCAGACGACCCTGCAATGATGCCACAGCTTCGTGCAGCTCCGTCAGCTCGGATTCCAGCGAGTTCTGCTTTCCTTCCCACTTGCATTTCTCTTTGGGAAGAGGGGAGGTGGCAGAGTGAGGCCCAGGGTGGAGGGCGGAGGAAAAGAGGGACATGGAGGCAGATGGAGGGTGAGGAACAGAATCAAAGGGGAAGAAGGCCAGGAAGGAGAGAATTACATCCAGTCTCACAGCCACGCCACCCATCTGCCAACTATTCCTGGTTGTCGGGGCTCCTGCAACTCCCACACTCCCGTCCGGAGCCGCCGCCCGGTGCTCGCACTTGCCTGACTGTCCTCCCAACACTGCCCCATCCTGACCACATGGAGATCTCCAACCCCGGATTCCCGACCGGGGGGAGCCAGATGACGCTGGAGGGCCTTTCTAGTCTCTAATTCTATGGCTTGCAGAGGTTCCCAGAGACCACTGTTGCTCTGCTGGCTGCCTCCCATTTCTGCAAAATGCACCAGAACCCAGCTCTGTGCGTGTGGCTCTCAGGGAGCCCTCTGGGATACTTTCAAGACCCAGATCCCCCTCCCCAAGTTGTCCTCTTCTCTTCTACCACAGAGCCTTGGCCCCCAAGACCCGCCCTCTCCTTTCTTTTCCAAGTAGTCACCACCCATGCCCTTGGCTGTGGCGGGGTGGGCATTTTCCCCAGGTCCCCCCACTTTGCTGTCTCCCAAACAAGCCCATGATCCTTCTGCTGTTGAAGGTGAATAATTTTGACAACATAGCTGGAGATGACAAAAATAAGTAACGTGGATAAATGACAAAAGACACAGAATTTTATAACATTCTCACAGTCCTGGCCCTAGATTGCCAGTTTTTTAATACACAGACAGAGAAGGGGGAAGCCTAGGCAGGAACTTCTCTCGGTTCACCCACTCTGTCCCCCTGAATTCCTTCTTCTAGGATGGCCCTCAAAGGCCAAGCAAAGCAGAAAAACAGTTCACAGGGGTCATCACCCCTTTGGAGAGGTCTCTAGGTAGCTACCTATAGTTGGGAGTGAGCAGTGAAGAGTGGCTGCCCCTTCTGGGCTTCTGGCCTCTCCTCTCTCTTCCCTCCAATCTCCCTACCTGCCTTGCGCTTCTCACCTTCCTGGTTCTGGGAGAGCTGTCTCTGCAAATCCTGCAATTCTGTGCAGACCTGACTTTTTTCGGCCTCTGCATCAGCGAGACGCTGTTCCAGCTTCAGAGCCTGCTCGCTCAGGTCGTCCTGGGAAAGCAAGGGTGAGGCTAAACTCCAACCTCCTCATCTTCCACAAAGCTATCCCGGCCCCAGACCCAAGCGCCACCCCTCCCACTTCCTCTCAGCCTCTGTGGGGTCTGTCCCTGCGGATCTACTCCCCGATCGCTCCCCAGAACCATGACACGCTCTGCTCCAACTGACTGGAGCCTAGAGTCCCTGTCTGACCCCTGTATGCCTTTTGAAACACGACTTGCTAGAGTCTTAGCCCGGGGTCACCTCTCCTCTGCCCAAACTCCTACTTCAAAGATCAACTCAAAGGTCCCTTCTTCCTTCCCTGTGACCCTCCCCAAGGAGGAATGAACTGTCCCTTCCTCCTATTATCAGTTGCATCTGTTACTGATCCAATTAATTCTATCAGTTCTGCTTATTTGAGAATGCAGTTTCCTTCCTCAGCCTTCTCGAGGGTGGAGATCTGGTCTTTCTCCCTTCTCTACCATCCGCTCACAGTGGCTGGCATAGAGGTGGTGTTCAATTTTTATTGAATGATAGGTACACCGAGAGGTGCAATTTATGGGATATTTAGCTCAGTCTTAGGCCTGGAATGTTCTCATAAATGGCAACCTCACATCTCAGTGGTCCCTGTTTGTCGGGTTGTTCTTGGCGGTATGGGCACCAAGGATAAGTAGTTCGCAGCTGAGAGGAAAACGGTACAAAACAATATCCCCCATCTGTGCAGGCTTCTCTAGTTCAGAGCCCACTCGAATCCCTCGCCCACTCAATCCTCACAGCCCCAAGGCAGGCATGGTTTGCCTCAGTTGACTAGTGAAACCCAGGCCTAAGAAACCAAATGCTGTGCTCATGCTTGCCCAGGTAGGAAAGGATGGGGATGGAACTCATCCCAACTTGGGAATAAAACAGCTCAAACTGCTTCATGAGTCCTCTTCCGGGGAGTGAAGAGTTCAAGGAAGGAGAGCAGAGCATCGTACCCGGGCCTGCTGAGTCTTGCACAGGTCTTGGTGAAGCTTCTGGAGGGCAGATGCCACCGTCTCAGCTGACAGGGCTGTCAGGAGGGGCCCTTTCTTAAGGAGGAGCCTAGCTCCATTCTGGTCTGAAAAAATGAGGAAACACCTCCTCACTTGGCTGCACTATGAAAGGAAATAGCCAAACCTCCCCAGATATGGCCTTGGCCTTCCCACGGATCCCTCCTCTCCCCAAAGAACCCCTTCTGAGCAGTTCATTCGTCATGAACTTTCTGCATTCCTATGTGCCAGGAGCTATGGCGGGCATTAGGTAATACTAGCTGTCATTTGTTAGGCATTTAGTAAATGCCAGGAACTGTGTGACCTATTTTACTTATGTAATCTCATTAATTCCTTAGAAAAATCCTGAGAGATGAGGCACCTGGGTGGCTCAGTTGGTTAAGCGTCTCACTCTTGATTTCAGCTCAGGGCGTGATCTCAGGGTCATGAGATCGAGCCCCATGTCAGGCTCCGCGCTCAGTGGGGAGTCTGCTTAAGATTCCCTCTCCCTTTCTCTCTGCCCTTCCCCTGCTTGTGCATGCACGCTCTTTCTTTCTAAGAACAAAAAATCAAGCTCAGAGAGGACTGAATTAATTCCAGGGTCTGTGGCGTTAGCCTTGAGGCAATAATCCCTAGTCCCCACGGGCCCCCACCTTCTCCCCCCGAGGGAGCCAGGCCTGGCTTCGGCCCAAAGGCCCGAGTCCATGGGTGGCCGCCGTACCTGGCTCCGGGCCCCAGAGGGAAGCAGAGTCTCCCCCGCCGCGCAGCTCAGGCTGGCTGTACCAAGCGAACCCCAAGGCCTGCTGCAGGACAGAACAGAGGCTGGCCAGCTGGGCCTGGGCCTGGTGCCCGGACCGCCGCTCTGCCACCAGCGCCTCTAGCTGCTTCTCTGTGCTGTGCAGTCGGAGCTGGACTTGGGCTGCCCTGGCTTCCAGGGCCCGCAGGGAAGCTCGCAGCTCCTGCTCTATTACTCGAGACGCCTCCAGCTCCTCCAGCAGCTGTGCTTCCTGAGCCAGAAAGTCAGCCTCCTTCTCCTTCACCTCCTGCTTCAGGACCTCCACCTGCCGGGAAGGGGGTGTTGTCATTCCGAGCCGGGAGTGGACACCTTCTCATCGGACCCTCCCCGGCCTCACCCCAATCAAGCCCTGGGCCCATCTTGATCAGGGCCGGGAGGCTCAGCTCTCTAGCGGGTAAGGAGGGCTCTGGAAGGGGGCACCTGGGTGGCTTAGTCGTTGGTCGTCTGCCTTCGGCTCAGGTCATGGTCCCAGAGTCCTGGGATCGAGCCCTGCATCGGGCTCCCTGCTCGGCGGGAGGCCTGCTTCTCCCTCTCCCACCCCCCCTGCTTGTGTTCCCTCTCTCGCTGTGTCTCTCTCTGTCAAATAAATAAAATCTTTAAAAAAGAAAGGAGGGCTCTGGAAGGAGTGTTACCCTCAATCTGACCTGCATGCCCACCAACTGACTCCTGTCACGTGGGCCTAGGAGATGCAAATGGGCTGTAGCCCTAGTCCCCCTGGCAGCAATGCCAGCCCCCTGCTTCCATCAGAACTCGAACTCAGAAATCGAAACCCTGACACTGAGCCTGTGTAAGACCCGTCACGATAATGGCTACCATATAGAGAATACCTGCTGTGTTCTGACACTTTATATGTTCCTATAATGGCTAAGAACTGTCATCCTTGTCTTATGGATGAAGAAACTGATGCTCATGCAACCTGGAAGCGGGACTGCTGGGAGCCAAATCCAGCACTGTCTAATGACCGCACCTGGTCCTTCACACCAGTCTCCCTTCCAGCTCTGACCGGCTCTCTCTGCCCCTCCCGATTCCGGCTTTCCTGTGCCCAAGGTCTGGGGTCCTGCTGTGAGCAGACGGGGTCCTGAAGTTTTCTTGCTGCTGCCTACCTGATCTGTGTAAGGACCTGTCCCGCTGCTGTGTCTTGCCAGGCTGACCAAGCACACTTAGACGTGGCCATGCTTGACCCAGACCCGTGTGAGCTCCGCCCCTCTAGGCACCATGTTCTGGGCTGTCAGGCCCCTCACAGGGGCTGTTCTCAACTCTGGGTCAGGTTCCCAAGCCCCCACCCCACCCAGTTCTGACTTGCGCCTCCTGCCAGGGCTGCTGAAGCCCCAGCACACCCTTTAATACGCAATAAGAGAACGGTCCTCTTTACGGGAGGATCCTGAGCAACCGGCTTCTCCACTCCAGGAGCAGGCTTCCACCGAGGAACAGGGCCCATGAGCGGCGCGGGGAGTACCTGGGCACTGAGCTCTTTCTGCCCTCCCTGGGCCTCCTGCATGTCCTGGCGCAGGGAGCTCAGCTCTTGTTGTCGAACAGAGTCAGCTTCTTGTAAAACAAGGAGCCTCTGTTCCTTTTCCATCAGCGACTGAGTCAGGCTAAAGAGAGGCCAGAGGGCTAAGGTCATTCTCTCAGGGAATGAAGAACTACTTTCTCATCTGACTGTGCTAAACACTGCATTAATACTTAAGAGAGAAATAGTAAAATAACATGACAGCATAACAATAAAAGTGCTCCCAGGTACTTCATGCACGTGATACCTCCTTTCAGCTTCAGTTTCTTCTTCTCTGGCAGAGTCCAGAATACCTATGCAATACCTCAAATTCAACGTGTCCAATGCTTCCCATCCCTTCTGCTCCTCCCTCCCCCTAGCCATCACTACTATGCTCCCTAGCTCAGCGAACGGCACCCTTATCCACCCAGTGCTCCAACTTGGCAGCCTTGACCACATCACAGAGTTCTCCCTTTATCCCACCTATGTCCAATCAGTGATGACATATATAATAGACTCCAACTCCTTCAACGTCCCTTGAGCTCCTTCCCTTGAGCTCCTTCCCTCCTCCCCCTACCCTGGTGCAGCCTTAGTATTTCTCAGGCAGACAACTGCACCCACCTCCTAACATGTCTTGTTGCCTATGGTTGCATCAACAAGAGGATCTGTCCCTCTTTAAGCTCTTACATCACTGAGAAGACACGCCATGCTTCACCTGGATGGCCGTATCTCACTCCTGAGGTTTCTTGCCCATGACTACCTCTTCTGATACATCATAAACTGGATCGTGTCAATTTCCCTGCTTAAAACCCTCCAGTGGTTTCCTACTAAACCTAAACTAAACTACGTACTCCTGGCCATGCCCCACAAATCCTGAATGACACAGACTTGGCCATGTCACGCACCCGTCCTCATTCACCAGGCTCCGGTCACACAGTGCTTCCAGTGTCCCCAAATACCCTGAGTTCTGATCCGCCTCTGGCCCACTGAGATTCCTGCTCCTGCCACAGAGCTCTCCCTCACCCCTTTGCCTGGCTGGTTCCAGTTTATCTTCAGTGATCAGTTTAAATGCAACCTCCTTGAGGAAGGCCTTCCCTAAAATCTTATCTAAAGTACAACCCCATGGGATGCCTGGGTGGCTCAGTCAGTTAAGTGTCTGCCTTTGGCTCAGGTTATGATCCCAGAGTCCTGGGATCGAGTCCTGCATCGGGCTCCTTGCTCAGCGGGGAGCCTGCTTCTCCCTCTGCCCCTCCCCCTGCTTGTGCTCTCTCTCTTCCTCTCTCTCTCTGACAAATGAATAAAATCTTTAAAAAAAACAAATAAAAATAAAGTACAACCCCACCCTGCATTTTGACTTCAGCATTCTGTTTCTTCCCTCCACACCATGTAACATAACCTGCAATGATTTCTCTGGGGGATTACTTAATTAATGTCTTTCCCACAAAACCGTAAGTTCTGCCAAGGCGGGGGGACCATCCCCAACCCCTGGCATACTGCCTGGTGCCTAACATGTGTTCTCTAAGTATTTATATACTACATGGATGAAGTGTAAGCTACGGGACCACATCCTCTCCACACAGCCACCTGTACTGTCCAGGGCTGGAGACATGAGAGGCTTGGTTACCTAAGCAAAGAACTGTCCACCTCACAGTGACCACAGTAGCTAGACAGGCAAAAGCCTACTCCACGGCCTGTCCAGCCTACCTGGCTTTCTCTCTCTCCAGCTCCTTCTGCATTCGGCTATACTCCTGAGCCTCCCTCAGCTTCTCCTGAACCTCCTGCTCCACCAGCCTCCTGGATTCATCCCTGGAAACCAGCTGAGACTTCAAGTCCTCCACCTGGAAAGATAACACACAAGGGTCAAGGACAGGGGGCCCACGGCGGGGAGGCTTCTCACCCAGGGCTCCAGGGTCCTTTGAGGTCCCAGTCACTGGCCCATTTCCAATGCTCCGGGGGTTTCTGCCAACGCTTACACACTATTCTTAGCACCCCGTCCCCAGTACCATTCAGCCTCACCCTTGTCTCCCAGCCTCACGCCTGCTGTGTAAAGGCAGGCACAAATCAATATCTTGGCTGAATATAACCACCCAAAGGCAAAGTGATAAGTGACGGGCAAGTGGATAGTAATTGTATTTTTTAAAATAAACAATCAGAGGGGCGCCTGGGGGGCTCAGTCGGTCGAACGTCTGTGTTCAGCTCAGGTCATGATCCTAGGGTCCTGGGATCGAGCCCCGCATTGGGTTCCCTGCTCAGCGGGGAGCCTGCTTTTCCCTTTGCCTGCTGCTCCCCCTGCTTGTGCTCTCTCTTTCTGTCAAATAAATAAATAAAATCTTAAAAAAAAAAACAATCAGAACACCAGCTGATATGGGATTCTGAGAAGGAAAAGCAATGAGAGTAGGAAAAGCAACCTGGTATATTAAAATACTGGATCTCTGGGGAGGGTGGGAAGAATGATGGGCACTGGGGCTGCCTAAGAAAAATCTACGTTCTGTGGTCACACAGGGAGAGATAACTATCCTGGGGCTCCAAGGGCATGTGCTCTACTCTAACCACCCTTCCGTTTTCCTCTCCTTCCCAAGCAGGGCCAGGGCTCCCCTTTCCTACAGAAGGAGTGGGAGAGCCTGGCTATGCTGCGGGGAGGGCTGCAGGGCTGGGAGAGAGAAGGAGGCACCTGCTCCTGCAGGTCCATCTTAGCCTGCTGCAGGGCCCTGCACTCTTCTTGGAGGGCAGCAAGGGCGTCTCTGTTCCGCTGGCCTGCCTGCTCCAGCTCCCGCCGAGCCTCCCGGAGCTGGGTCTGCAGCATGTCGGTGGTCTCCTGCAAAGGGAGAAGACCACAGTGAGCAGAAGAATGCTCCCACTAGGGCCTGCATCTTAAAGTCTCTGGCATGTAAATACTGGCTTTTCAACTGGGTTGGCGGCAAAAGCTGAGGCAGGACCCAGCAATCCACCCCGTTTCCACGATGCCACCTCAACCCTCACCTCCTATTCCATCTCCTCCCTCACAAAGCGTGCTGGCTCACCCCGGCTCTCTCCAACAGGGCCCCTGAGTAGCAGTCCCTCACCCAGACCACTGCAGCAGGCTCCCATTGCGTATCCCTATTCCCACTCCATGCCACCAGCCCCTGCACGCATGCCCCCCCAACACACACACTTCTCCACTCAGCAGCTAAAGTATTTTTTAAAATACATGTAGTAAATCATGTCCCACTCTGCTTTTTAAATACCATCCAACAGTTTCCCAATGCCCTTAGAACAAATTCCAAGCTCCTCCCATGGCTGACCAAGGGCTCCTGGGCTCCTGCATCCCTCTCCACTCACCCCTGAGCCTATCACGCTGGAGCCATGTAGCCTCCTTTCTGTCCTGGCACTCCCCGAGCCCCTTCTGTCTGTCCCACTGCCCTTATGATGGCTATTTCCCCTGCTGAAACTGTTCTTCAAAGAGCTGGTTTCTTTTTTTTTTTTTTAAAGGGCTTTCCTAAGGGGCACCTGGGAGGCTCAGTTGGTTAAACATCTGCCTTTGGCTCAGGTCATGATCCCAGGGTCCTAGGATCCAGCCCCACATCGGGCTCCCCGCTCAGTGAGGAGTCTGCTTCTCTTTCTCCCTCTGCCCCCCATGCCCCGCTCATGCTGTCTCTCTCAAATAAATCTTAAAAAAATAAAAATAAAAGGGCTTTACTGAGATACAGTTCAAGTATCACACAACTCACCCGTTGAAGCATAATGCTGTCAGAGCTCATCTCTACTGCTGCCTGCAGCTGGCTCGTCAACCTTCATGTCTCGGCCCAAATGTCACTTTCTCAGTGAGCCCCACCCCCGACCACCTTGTTCAAAGTGGCCTCCTGTGACTCACTCTCAATTACTTCACCCTACCCATCTCCCTCACAGCACCTCTTACCACCTGCGATTAGCTCATGTATTCTCTATCTGCGCGTTTTCGTCTGCTCTGCCACTAGAACATGGGCTCTCTGGGGACAGGGACCACGGGTGTCCCGTTCACTGCTGTGCGCACCTTGATGTTTGTCCTGGCGTGGCACCTCGCCCAGAACCTGGTGCACAGAAGCACCAGAGGGCTGGTCACGCCGCCCTTCCTCCCTGCCCAGGACCGCCCTCCATACCTGCTCCTTTAACTTCTGAACCTTCATGTCCTGCCTCAGCCGCTCCAGCTGTTGGCTGGCATCTGCCAGCTCCTTCTGGGTCTGCAGCAGCGTCTCCAGGAGGGACACCCTCTCCTTCTCTGTTTCGAGCTGCATCTGTGGAGGGGCAGGGAGGCAAGGGCTTGCTGCCTCCGGGGTCACCATGCTCACCCACTAGGCCGCAAGCACATTCTAGCTGCTCTGGGTTCCTCCAGCAAATGGGGAGGGTGGTGAGGGCCAAAGAAGGTCTGGACCTGCTTGTTAAGAACCAGGAAGTGCCAAGATTGTCCCTGGTTTGTGAGCTGACAGGATGTGGCGAGCACCGGCCCTCCCTCAGGAAGTGTGACATGCTGTCTGCCCTGCAGCTAACGCGGGGGCCACCCTGTTCACTAGCAGCAAAGGGAGCAGGCACTTCTCTTCTGGAAGCCCCCTGCAGCAGCACCCCTGGGAGTGGAAAAGGAAGTGGTCAGAGGTACAGGGAGTCGCAGCTCCAATCTCCCCAGCTTCCCACCTGGCAGAGGGCGCTCTCCGCCTCCGCCCGTTCTTCCTCCCTCTGCGTCCGGATGGCCTCGGCTTCTGCCCGCTGTTCCCGCAGCCTCATTTCCAGCTCTGTTTTCTCCCTCTTTAGGCTCTCCAGGGCCTTATCCAGTTCCTGCTGGTGCCAGGAGCGCTCCTTCTCCTGGTCACGTGAAGGAAGCACTGTTAGAACCCGGTGGGTGAGGAGAAGAGGCAGGAGGGGGGCTGGAGCAGAGAAGGTCCACACTCCCCAGCTGAGTCTTTGGTACCTCTCTTGGCCTGTCTCCCCATCGATAAAGTGAGGTTGCTAACTCCTGCCTTACCTATCCCATCAAATGTCATGAGAATCAAATGAGATTTATAAAAAAAAATCAAATGATACATTAAAAAGTCTTTTCTAAAGTGCAATTCTCCCTAATATAAGTTACAAATATCTGTTATTTTAAATCAACCACACCACAGTTGATGTTCTAACTATGAACTGAGGAAGCAGATTGGTTCTCTGCTGCCCATTCTCCCCTACTTTAGGCACATAATTCCCAAACAAGCAAACTTCCGGCTGCCATCTTTCCAGCAAGTCTGCCTTGTAATAAGAGTCAATTCACAAATACGCACAAGGCACAAGTCAACTTCCATTTCCAGAAACTTGACAAACAAGATCTCTGAACCCTCTGGCTGCAAAATGGCAAAAAATACTGGATAAAATATTAAATATATGTTTTAATGTATAAGTGAGCCAGCAGGAATTTCATAGGAGTTAAAAATCAAAGCAAGACTTGTGACCCAAAGAGGTAAATGAGCACAGAACTGGGTTTCTCCTGGAGGCATCTGCTATACCTAATAACCTTGAAAATTCACCTTAATGCTACGTGGGGAAAAGAAAACAGAAGACAAGGGTGGGGAGTCCAGTAGAAGATTCCCACATAAAGCTGGACCCCCGAAGGGCTAACCCAGGTCAACAAACTATGGCATGTGGGCCAAATCTGGCCAGCCTCCTGTTGCTGCATGGCCTGTGAGCTAATAGTGGTTTTTACATTTTTAATGGTTAAAAAGAAGTGGAAAAAAAAAAAAAAAAGACTTTGTGACATGTGAAAATTATATGGAATTCAAGTTTCAGTGTCCACACTTAAAGTTTTATTTGAACACAAACATGCTCATTTGCTTACATATTGTCTACGGCTGCTTTTGTACAACAGCAGAGACCATAAGGTCCACAAAGCCTAGTATGTGGTCCTTTACAAAAAACTTGCCTATCTCTGGGCTATAGTGCTCTCAGTAGAAGGATAAACTTGAGAGAGAGAGAGATGAAAGAGGAGAGAAATGGGGAAGAAAAGGGGAGAGAAAGTAGGAGAGAAAACAAAACAATAAACCCCACAGAAGGAAACAGCAAGAACATTTGTTTGTTTCAACCTTGGCACAGGGTAAAAAAAAAAAAAATCTCCCTCAAGAAGTCAACCACAACCTGGTCTTCATGTGGGTGCAGGGCCTAAATGTGACCCCAAACACTTTCAACAGAAATTTTACTTCATTTTATTTTAAAATTTTATTTTAAGGTAGTTCTGGGATGCTAGAACCTTTAATCCAACACTACTAGTATAAGTGACCTGAGTTAATTTCTATCATATTTCTATGCCTCAATTTCCTCATCTATAAAAATGGGGATAACAACAGTGTCCTCCTCTTATTCTAGGAAATTCCTAACAGAAGTGCAAGCAAATCTTCTGAAGAAAAACTCCTTCACCTTAGGCCTAAAAGGATTCTGAGGCCTTAGAAAATGAAAAGTTCTTAGGCCTTAGAAAAGTTTCTAAGGAACACGAGCTCAGAGTCAAGAATCACAAAACACATGAGTGAGAACCAATGGAAACAACATATAACAGAGTCAGGCCCAAAAAGATTTTAGTTATTGGTATTATTAGACAGCATAAAAATGTTTCATGTGTTGAAAGAATAAAAGAGAGGATGAAGATATAAAATAGGGAAAAGAAATTAAAACATGACCAAGAAGATTTGAAAAAATAACCAAATAGAATGTCTAGAAATAAAAAAAAAAATTTAGTGGGACGCCTGGGTGGCTCAGTCGGTTGGGCGTCTGCCTTCAGCTCAGGTCATGATCCCAGGGTACTGGGATCGAGTCCCACATCGGGCTCCCCGCTCCGCAGGGACCCTGCTTTTCCCTCTGCCTCTGCCTCTCTCTCTCTCTGTCTCTCATGAATAAATAAATAAAATCTTAAAAAAAAAAAAATAAATAAAAATAAAAAATAAAAAAAAAATTTAGTAAGTGAAATTTAAAACTTGGCAAAAAGACTACATAGCAGATTAGACATGGCTGAAAGGGCAGTTAGTGAGAAGAGATCTGAAAAAATCATCTACAACACAATATAGAAAAAGAAAAATGAACATGAAAAATATAAGAGTTAAGATACACGGAGGTTACTGTAAGAAGGTCTGACACACAACTAATCAGGGTCTTCTTGATACCAACAAATGAATAATCAATATGTTAAGAGAAAATAACAATAATCCTAGAATTTTATACCCAGTGAAACTATCCTTCAAGAATAAAAGTAAAATGGAATGTTTTCAGACAGTGAACTACCAACAGACCCTCACCAAAGAAATTCTATTTCAAGGAGGAAAATAAATCTAAATAGAAAGTCTGATATGCAAGGAGGAATGATGAGTGTAAAAAAATGTCATTTTTTCAGTGTATCTAAACAAATATTGACTTTATAAAACAAAAAGTCAAAATAATTTATGGTGTTAACAAACTAGTTAAAACACATTGCATAAAAGAGTATATGGGTCAGGAGGAGTGAATGCAGGTAAAATGTTCTGAGGTCCCTGTGTCATTCAGAAAAATGGTAAACATACCGATTAACTTGAGATTTTATTAAGTATGTATTTTTTTGTAAAGATTTTATTTATTTGACAGAGAAAGAGAGAGCACACAAGCAGGGGGAGTGGCAGGCAGAGAGAGAGGGAGAAGCAGGCTTCCCACAGAGCAAGGAGCCCGACACGGAGCTCGATCCCAGGACCCTGGGAACTGAGCTGTCCATGCGCCCCTTAAGTACATATTTTTAAATATTAAAAGAAACAACTAAAAAAAATTTAAAATTAGAGAATATACCATCCAAAGTAATAGAAAAAAAGAACTGAGAAAAGACTACAACTTAATCATCCAATTGAACTCTCTAAAAGAAGTTAAGAAAGGTGACTTCCCCATCCCAAAAAGATATAAAAAGGCAGGAAAAATAGCAAAGGATGGTGGAAATAAATCCAAATATACCTATAGTGACAATCAAAGCAAATGGACTAAATTATATAATTAAAAGACAAAAGAAATACAGTTCTGAATCGGGCAAGAAGGGGTCTGAGGCATTCCTCTGCTCCCTTTACATCCTGGGGCCAGTTTAACAATCCTAAATCCCAGAATCCATGCTTAATTCTCTGTACATAGCAAAACAACAACAATAACAGCTAACACAAATATAGAGCTTGCTCTATGTCAGAAATTGTTCTCAGGGTTCTCCATATATTACTCATTTACAGCTAGAAACTGGATTTTTGCATCTTGGTGACTAGGTTAGTCCTATTCAGATTTCACTCTTAAAAGCAGCAATATCTGGCCCAAGAGTCAGCAGGTGGAGTACTCATGGGAGGGAGGCCATGTCTGCCTCTCCTGTCCCCAGCTACATCCATGACCCACCCATTTCTCCTGGAGCCGGTTCACCTCCTCCTCATGGGCGGACTTCTGCTGCTGCAGGGCAGTCTGCCCCTCTTGCTCAGCCTGGGCCAGCCGACTGGATGCTGTCTCCCGCTCCTGCTCTGCCCGGCTCCGCTCGGTGTCCAGTTCCAGCTTCAGGCACCTCACTTCCCCTGAGATGCCAGACACAGGTGATCTCCCACTAGGCCTCTGCCCTCCTCCTTTCACCCCTCTCCCCAGATCTCAGGAACAACTCCCATTGCGGAGGCCCTGGGCCTGGCTAGGGAAGGACCTCGGATAACTTCCCACTGCCTTCCTGGCTTTCCACATCCCCATGGAATGAAGTGTCCCCATCCCAGTTGGGGTCTCACCTTGAATGACTTCCTTGGCGCGAGTGACCGTTTGAATCTGGACCTCCAGCTGCCCCTTGGTGACCTCTATCAGAGAATTTTGTTGTTGGGCCTCAAACAGACTGCTCTCTAGTTGCTCCTTGGCTGAGCTGTCAGGTTCAGGAATCAGGAAGAGTTCTTACCCATCAAGCCCCTTAACTTTCCTTAAGAGGAGTTGGGTTCTAAGTACTGACGACTCAGAGAAATTAGGGGGCAATTATAAACTCATAACTCATTTAGGACCCATATACTTTGGGCAGGGAACTTAGTTTGGCTACCCCTTGCCTCACAATGCTCCCTCTGCCCTTGGCCGAACTGGGTCTGGGCCCTACCTGAGCCCCAGCAGTTGTTCAGAGAGGTCCTGCCGGTCTCGCTCCACAGCCTGCAGCCGCACCTCGAGGGCTGCTCTCTCCCGTACTAGGGCCTCCTTCTCCTGGACTTCCCGGGCAAGCACTTCTTCCTGTCGCTTTGTCTCCTGATGCAGCTGCTCCAGCTGAGCTAAGGCTGCCTCCTGCTGATGACGTGCCTGAGAGGAAGAAATCGGCAAGATACAGAGCGGAGGCAGGATCTCCCCCGGGTTGCTATCACCAGGTTAGGGCCACTGGCCCTTCAGAGGTTCTGGACCCAGCTCTGTGAGTCCTGATGATTGCTTGCTCATACAAATACTACTTCCTGCATCAACCTATAGAACTTCCAGCCCAGGAAGCATGCTCTCCTTTGTGCAAGGCCCTGTGTGTTAGGGCTGCAAGAGAACTACCTCTAAGGAGCTTTTAGTCCTCAGTAGTAAGACACACGAAACATCAGGAAGAAACTGATCAGTCTCTGAGAAAGGGACTCTGGGAAGGAAGATTATCATTTTTAGGGCAGGGAGAAGTTTAGTAGAGGAGAAAGATGACCTTTGAGCTGAGTTACTGGTTCAGAAAAAAATTTACTGAGTTATTGCTATTTGTTAGACATTTTGGTAAAAGATGGAGGAATAGGGGCGCCTGGGTGGCTCAGTCGGTTGTGTCTAACTCTTGGTTTCGCCTCAGGTCATGATCTCAGGGTTGTGAGACTGAGCCCCACATTGGCTCCGGGCTCAGTGCGGAATCTGCTTAAGTGTCTCTCTCCCTCTCTCTCTGACCCTTCTTTTTTTTTTTATTTTTTAAAAGATTTTATTTATTTATTTGACAGAGAAAGACACAGTGAGAGCAGGAACACAAGCAGGGGAAGTGGGAGAGGGAGAAGCAGGCTTCCCGCAGAGCAGGGAGCCCAATGCGGGGCTCGATCCCAGGACCATGGGACCATGACCTGAGCCGAAGGCAGACGCTTAATGACTGAGTCACGCAGGCGCCCCTAGAGTTCTCATTTTTTATGATGAGTACGTTCGATACCTTAGTGTGATGGAATCAGTTTTGTCTTCTCACCTCACTTAGTTTCTCTTGAATTTCTTCCTTCTCTTCTTGGATGCCCCTGAGATCAGCCTGCAGCTCAGCCCCGCTCTCCTCCGCCTTCTGCAGCTGAGCCTCCAGGTGAGTGTTCCTTTCCTGAAGGTCTTCCCTGCTCCTCTCGGCCTCTGCCAGGCCCAGCTGCAAAGCGTTTCTCGCTTGCTCTGCTGCTTCCATTCTGCTGCACACACACTGGTTCTCCTGTTCTAACTACTGGTCAAAATGGGAAAGGCGTCAAGGACAAACGGTTACAGTTTATGGATCAAGTGCTAAGACAGAAATCCAAGTGAGATGAGACTCTATTCTCCAAAGAGGAACACAGGAGGGCCTTATACGAGAGGGGGACCATGCGTTCATTTGCTCTGGTGCCTGTCGTATTCTAGGTACTGGATGGGCTGATGCTGGGCATGGTGATTAAAAAGGCAAAAACCCTACTCACATAGAATTCAGAATAAAGGGAATCTGGAACATTTCTGGGGCTCAAGGTAACAGGAGTAGTGAAGAGACATGTTAAATTTGCAACCTCTAGAGAAGATTCTTTGAGATGTAGGCTCTTCAGCAGATCCTTTTCTGGTGATTGCTGTTATCTCATGCAATGGGATTAAACACCTAGTCTTCCTTCCAGAGGACATGGGCCCTGGTGATTTTACTCTACAGCCCAAAGGTGGTTCTGCCGGAGGTGTGAAAGGGGACTATTTTTAATGGCTAAGCTCAGGCCTTATAGTCTTGGCTGTCCTCTGCACCACCAATGTTCCTTTTGCTCATTTCAGGACCGTATGTGGGAGCTGATCTGTCTTGGGCTAATCTATTACGGACTCTTCCCTGTCATAGGCATCAGCTTTATCAGTCACTGGCTTGCCTTCTGTCAGGGCGCAGACCTACCCTGTGGATCAGAGAAGTCTTTGCTCACCTGGAGAAGCTGCTCGTTCAGTCCAACTTTATCTAAGGCCAAAGCCTCATTTAAGGCACTGAGCTTGACAGCGGCAGCCCGAAGATCGGCGACCTCAGCCTTCAGGCTGTTCTCAGAACCCGACAGCTCTGCAACGGACTGTTCTGCCTAAAAACAAAGAGAGTTAAAGGACTGTCTTGTGCCAACTCCCTCGCCACGGTGAGCAGCTCACGTCCCCAACACCTGCTGCTGTCCTGGTACAGAGATCAGACCATTCCTTCCCTTACATTCGAAACAAGTTTTCCCTCATTCATTCACTCATTCAAGCATCGAGAAGTAGGAGCGGAGCTCACAGTACAGAGGCACAGACACCAGGATGTACAAACAACTAGAACTGCAATGACTTCGTAGACAATGTAAGCACCCAGTGCTCTGGAAACTCAAAGAAAGCGTTTATTCAGTTTGGGGGAATCAAAAGTGCTTGGTAGAAGAGCTGGCAATGAAGGTGGGTATTGAGAGAGGCAGAAGAATTTGTGCTTAGAGGGAGAGGAAAGACGCAGTCCAGGCAAAGGGAGGAGGACTCCAGAAGCAGCGGAGTCATGAAAGAGCAGGGCGAAGCTGAGGATATAATCAGTGCTGGGTGGCAGGAGCTGAGGTGGAATAGGGAGTTAGCACAGGATATGGAGAGAGGAGGAGGCTGGAAGCAGTTTGGGGCAGATGCAAAGGGCTTTGAACGTGTCCCCAAGCAGCTTGGAAGCCACTGAATGGTTACAGGAAGGAGACCAATGTCACTGGATTTACACTTTCGAAAACCATTCTAACCCCAACGTAGAGAGTACATTAGGAGGGACAGAAGCCAAAAGCAGAGGCGAGTAAGTGATGCAGGGAATACGAAGGGTCGTGGCTGGGAAGGTGAAGAATGAAGCAGGCTGCATGCCCTTTGCCTAGAAACACAACCTTCTAAGCCCCCCTCCCCACCCCCAGCAAGCGAGGGGTGGAGGCCCGCGCACCCTGGCCAGCGCCGCAGTCACTTCTGTTTGCTCCTGCCTCAGCAGCTCTCCTTCCAGGCGACTTGCCTCCAGGGCCTCCCGAAGAGTGATCAGCTCACTGAGCGATTCTGACTGTTTGGCTTCCAGGCCCGCCAGCGACTCCTGACTAGGATAGGAAGGAGAGGAGGCTGGGGGCAATCTCGGAGTGGCCACACTCCAAAAGGTAACAGGAGTGTGATTACCTTTGCCATGCAAAAGAATGAAGAAGGTCTCTAAAAACCAACCAGCCCTCCATGACATACTAAGTGAAAAAAGCCAGACATTGGGAGAAATAAGAATATGCATAGGGGTGCCTGGCTGGCTCTGTCGGTAGAGCATGAAACTCTTAATCTCAGGGTCATGAGTTCAAGCCCCATGTTGAGGTGGAGCCCACTTTAAATAAAAAAAATAAAATATAGTTATAAAAAAGAATATATGCATGTATTTGCATGAAGCAGCTGGAAAGATAAACAAGAAAGCAACTTAAGGGGCGGCTGGGTGGCTCAGTCGGTTAAGCGGCTGCCTTCGGCTCAGGTCATGGTCCCAGGGTCCTGGGACCGAGCCCCGCGTCGGGCTCCCTGCTCAGCAGAGAGCCTGCTTCTCCCTCTCCCTCTGCCTGCCTCTCTGCCTACTTGTACTCTCTATCTCTCTGTCAAATAAATAAATAAAATCTTAAAAAAAAAAAGAAAGCAATTTAAGTGGTTGCCTACAGAAAGAAGGGAAATGGGATGGATGAAACAGAGAGGAGGATCTCCGTGTTTGTCTATTATTTATTTATTTAGTTTTTAGAGAAAGGAAGGGGAGGAGCAGAAGGAGAGGGACAGAGAGACTCTTAAGCAGGCTCCAATGCCCAGCGCGGAGCCCGACGCAAGGCCCGATCTCATGACCCTGAAATCACGACCTGAGCCGAAATCAAGAGTTGGGTGCTTTAACCGACTAAGCCACCCAGGCACCCCTGTGTTCGTCTTTTTAAATAGTTTTGACTTTCAGATCATAATAAATATTGATAAATGTGTGATCAATTCACACTAATTAAATTTAAAAACATGTAATTATCTTTGTGGGTTGTCTATTCTTCTCCTTGGTACAGGGGAGACCATTCCTTGCATGAGTCATGATCCTTATAGCAGTCCTCCAAGATTCCATTATTCGTGCCTACCAGCTGCAAGGAGCAAGAGTGCAGGAGAGGACGGGGATCTACCAGAAGTGAAGAACACAGTCCCTGCTACCAGTTACTGAAGACCTACCACATGCCAGGCTCTATGCCAGCATTTTGCAAAACAGCGCGCTAACCTTCCCAGTGATCCTTCATGGTAAATACTAACATCTCCATTTCACAACTAAAATAATCTGCCCAAGTGGTGGAGCCATAATTTTAACCCAGCTTTCGCCAGCTCGAAAGTCCTTGCTTTTTCTATGACGTTATATAGAGGAATTCATAGATTCGCTAGGTCTCTTGATTCTGAAATTCCCTTTCTTGACCAACTCATTTCCCATTACCACCTGGGATAAATCCTACCCTTCAGCCAGCCTAGCCTACTCTGAACATGCCGTGAACCTCCTTTTCTTTGCTAATCTGCCCCTTTCGCCCCTCTTCCACTCTCTACCAATCAAAATATGTCAAGGCCCAGCTCAAAGGCCACCCTCTCTCCTCCATGAGACTTTCAATTATTAACTGTCACTCCCATGCTCCCAAAGGCCGTAGCTGGAAGCTCTGTTTCACTCATACTTCACTTGGCCTCATGCCACAGTTTGCTGTTTGTCTGTTTTCCCCATTAGACTGCAAACTGCTTGAGATCAGGGCCTGTGTCTTATTTGTTTCTGTACCCCCGCGGTGTCTCAGCCCTTAGCAGTGCTCAGAAAAGCCAGGCTGAACCTCCTGTGTTCATCTTTCTGCGAAAGAAGGGGCAGGAAGCTAATGCGAACCCACTGCATGCCAGGCTTCAATTTACTCCACTTTCTTCGAGTTGGGAATGGGTGGAGGAGGGTGTGGGATTGAAGGGAAAACCAAGCCCCAGGGAGGAGGGGGCTGGGCCCACTTACAGGCGCTTCCTTTCACGGATGGCCAGGTGTAGCTCTTCCTGCCGCTCCTCCTTCTCACCCTGAGCAGAGTCCCCCTGCAGCTGAAGCTCCACGTTTGTCCTCCGCAGCCGCCACGCCTCCTGCTCCAGCACCTCCAGCTGCTGCCGCAGCTCCTCCCTGGCCTTCTGCAGGAGCTCTCGCTCCCTGGAACAAGGAGACCACAGATGAGCAGAAACCTTGGAGCCTCAAATCCTTCCTGGAAGCAGACATCACAGGACCAAAGGAGAGAGGTGTCTGTTTCCTTTAAAAATCTCATCTTCACTTTTGAGCAGGAAACTGCTTTGTTGTTGTTGTTGCTGTTGTTGTTGTTTTTTAATCATCAAAAAGACCCAAAGTGAGTGAGCAGGGATAAGCAGAACACAAAGCAAGATAGCCCTGGGTGTCAGGGACAGCAGGGTTAGGCAACCAGAAACGTGCAGGGAGTGGGTAAATGGCTGGATGAGGACTGAGCCGGGGAGGAGGCGGGGGGGATGAACAGCCCCCTGCTCACTTGCTGAGAGACTCCACCTCTCCCTGGAGGTCCACGGTCTGCCCTGCCAGAGTGTCACGCTCCCCGGTGAGCTTCTGCAGCCGCTGTCTCAAGGCCTCGCCCTCCTCCTCCCACTGATTATGCTGCTGCTGCAAGGAGCTCACAGCTTCCTGACAGCCCAAAAGCTGCTGCCTCAGGTCCTGTGGAGGGAGAGTGACAGAAGTGAGATGGTGAGCAAGAGGGCAGAGTGAAGGAGGGGTGTCAGAAGCCTGAGAGTGGGGCTGGGCGAGGGGGCTGAGGGCTGGTACAAGGGTGAGCTAAGAATAGAGATGTGGCCAGTCGAGAAGACAGAGGATCAGAGATTACTGGACTTCTGTGGTGCCCGGAGTCTCAGGGTCCATCATCTTCAGATGTGCGGTAAGGGGCCGTCACGGAGATGGTTAAGTGTGGCTGGGACCCTCAGAGTCGGGGACACTTACCTATGGTCTCCCAGGGCTCTGGTTGCCTATCTTTGTGTAGTGCTATACGAAGATGGCATGCAAAGTGAAGCGTACCGCTGGGCACACAGAGTGTGCCCATTAGCCACAAGCACAACTGGGCAGACATGGAGATTCTAATGAGCACTTCGGGAGTGTTGACCAAACACTTCATAACTGGCCAACATAGTGAAAGGGGCAGTCCAGGCGAGGAGGGTACCTGGGGCACAGATCAGTTCAGACGCCCACACCCGTGGCTGAGGAGGAATGGTGGGGTCCTCACCTGCACAGCTTGGCGTCTTCGAGTCACCACTGAACGCACCAGAGTAAGGGCCTTGTCTGGGTCCTGGGAATCAAACTGCAAGGAGAGGCCACGAGCGTCCAACTCCAAGGAGCAATCTTGACCACAGCCTTGGGCCATATTGTCCCGTTCTTCCACCATGACCTGAAACCCAATACAGCAGAGTCACTACCCTACTGACCAAGGCCTAGAGTCCACACGGAAGACTAACACTGCATCCTGGACAAACCTGACGTTTTCCTTCTCACATCCTCCCCCTTGCGGGTGGGAGGAGGGCATCTGAGAGCAAAAAGGATTGCGTCCTCCAACTCCTCACCTTTGGTCACCCGAACCTAGGACTAGCAACAAGGCTAGAGCACTCTCTGAGGTAATAATAAATGAAGAAATGAAGAAAGGAGAGGATACTGACGTAACAGAGACCAGAATCCAGCCACTGGCCTGACACTTGCAGGTGGCAATAAGGAAGAGGGCCTGTTCCAGCAGGCGGGGCCAGCATGTGAATGCTTAGCTATCCCTTAGGGTGCCAGTCTTCAGACACACTCAGAGAACTCATTCCTCAAAGACCCTAAGCCCAAACGTCTCAGAGTGTGGAAATCTAGGCACAACTAAGAGGACATTGAGGCCTGCGGAGGCGTAAGCCATGACCCGGTTTCCACAAACAGAAGGCTTACCCGTACCTGGGTTATATCCACGATCACCTGCTGTAAAGACAGCTTCTCCTCTTGGGCATTCCTGCTGAGAGATGACTCGCGTTCCATTAACTCTGCATGATTTGCCTCCTGAACAGGGAACGAGATAGAGCTGTGAGCCAAACTCGCGGAAGTATCTACCGTTCCAGGCCCCAAATCAACCGGAATCTCATTCTGTCTCTTCGGTCAACCCTACTTTTTCCCTGACCACACGTGAATGCTACTGTTGTCCCAGGACTCTGAGGACAGTGTGATGTGGTGAGTAAGAGCTCAGAGTAAGTGAATCAGAGCTCCATACTGGATTGCCTAGATTAGAGTTCTTACTCTATCACGTCCTAGCTTAGCAACCTTAGGCAACTGCTTCTTTGAGCTTCTTTTCTCTTTAAAAAGGGAGTAATTAACAGCAACTACCTCACAGGTTTGTGTTGAGGCTTAAATGAAAAAGATGCTTGTAAATTACTGAACACAGTGCCTGGCACAAAGAAAATAATCAATGTCAGCTATCATAGGAGGGAGGATGGCAGTTGTCTCCGAACAGCAAATTAATGCTGGAGACCTAAGGCTAGACCAGAGAAACCCCTAGCCCCAGAGCCGGCAATGAACCTGAAGAGTCAAGATGTCCTCAGTTCCTTCTGATCACATTGTTAGTGAAGGCCTGAAGACACAGACCTGCAGCAATGTTTTCTTTGGCCTGCACAAAACTTGAACCGACGTTTATAAATTGAGAGATTTCAAGAGATCTTATGAATTGAGAAATGCTGACTTTCTGGCTTTCCTCAAAAAGTTAACAGATGGGCCACACCAGCCCCCATTCCTACATGGCAATAATTTCCTGAGGTTGAACAGTGGGTGCCTCCTTCAGAGGAGACATGTATTTTTTGGGGTCCCGTGGTCCCTACGACGCCTCATCGTTTCCTTAATATTGAGATCAAGTGTCCTCTACTGTACTCAAACTAACTATGATAGTGCTGGACAACCAGAATCCTTACAGCTGAACCCGCTGCACTCTTTGGCATTATCTGGGCACCGCGGACATTTGAATTTGCAAATTTCTGACCAAAAGGAACCAAAAAGGTATCAACAACTCTGAGCCCCCGCTGATCCCGGCTTGGTTAAGAAGACTAGAGGTTTGCATGTAGATGGTCATTCAGGATCTGCCTAAAGAGAGAGATCTGAAAATTCTTAGAAACGAAAGGAAATGTGGAATCAAGTCAGAAGTTTTAACTAGTCCAACTTTACAGAGTCCCTTTGGTAACATCTCCGGCAGATGAAAAGCCAGGGACACAAAACTCACTCTTCCACAGGACAGACTGCTCAGCTGCTGAGCCGCTCTCGCTGCTAGACAAACTCTACCAGCCCGCAGCTTCTGGTCACCAACACTGTGCTGGCTGGACAACGTTAACTAAGCCAACTCTTTCCCCTGATGTCAGTCCTGCAGATCTGTGACGGCAGCCATTATGTCCTCCTCAAGCCCTTTTCTCTCCAGGCTGACCATCGCCATACTCCTCAGTTGTTTCCCATATGACTAGGTTTTGAATCTCTCACACATCCCCATCCTTTGCCAGTGTGCCTCATAACGCGTGGCCCACTCTCTCTGATGAGGACACACTGCACGCGCACGTCATGGTAGTTTCCCCAGGAATACAGTAGGGACGGTACACAGTATTTACTGATGAATGAATAAATGAATGAGTTAATTAATTTTTAGATTCAGCCAACATTTATTTTTTTTTGCTTTTATTCAAGGAATATTTAACTGGTATCCTGCATCATCTGTCCATAAAGGACAAGGAACCCATAGGCCCACTCCCAACTCCTTTCCAGAACAAAGGGTCATGTACCAGGATCTCCACTGTCTCTCTCAGAGCCTCTAACATCTTCTCATAATCTTTATTTTGCTTCTGAGCCTGGGTCAGCAGAGCAGAGAGCTCGGTCACCCTGAAGAGAAGAGCACAACACTGTCATGTGGGCGGCCCACTGAGATGGACAGAGCTACTACGCAGCACACCCCAGCCCCAACAGACACTCCCACTGCAGCCCCCCAGAGACCCCTGGGCACCCCCAGCCCCTGCACTCTCTGAATACCACATGATGCTATAGCCTTGAACTGGGGGCAAGGGGAGGAGTCAAAAGCCACTCAGACACATGCAGGGATTTACCACATCTCAAGGCTGGAACTCGTGTTTGGGGGCCCGAGAGCTGAAGGAAAGCCCTGGACCAGGCCCTTCCAGGCCCCGCTTGATCTTGAAGTCAAGCACCCTGAAGCCAATAAGAATACCAGAGTTGCCAAATGGGACAGTCCCAACGTCCCTCCAGCCCAAGGGTCTCTGATAAGGAAAATGGAGGGGCAATTTGGGGGAGATTATGGTCAACCTCTGTGATATTGACTTCAAAGTTCAGGGAAATCGGGGCGCCTGGGTGGCTCAGTCGTTAAGCGTCTGCCTTCGGCTCAGGTCATGATCCCAGGGTCCTGGGATCGAGCCCCGCATCGGGCTCCCTGCTCAGCAGGAAGCCTCCTTCTCCCTCTCCCCCTGCTTGTGTTCCCTCTCTCGCTGTGTCTCTCTGTCAAATAAATAAATAAAAATCTTTAAAAAAAAAAAAGTTCAGGGAAATCATCATACAACTGTCACCTAATGCTATATCCTGGAGCTCAGTGCCTGGTATTATATGGGTAGCTAAATAAATATTTCTTTTTTAAGATTTTTTTTTTTAAAGATTTTATTTATTTATTTGACAGAGAGAGACAC
>NW_022589725.1:10300938-10354421 GCF_004348235.1 Phoca vitulina
GGCTCGATCCCAGGACCCTGGGATCATGACCTGAGCCGAAGGCAGACGCTTAACCGACTGAGCCACCCAGGCGCCCCTAAGATTTTTTTTTTAAGTAATCTCTACACCCAGCGTGGGGCTCAAACACATGACCCCAAGATCCAGGGGTGCATGCTCTCCCGAGCCAGCCAGCGCCCCTAAACAAATATTTCTTGAACGAATGTTATTCAGCAGTTAAAATTCTTTTTTTTTTTTTCAAAATCTTAATAATTTTATTCTGTACCATCTCTAAGAGCCTTCATCACTGTATGGCCATTCATTTAATCATTGTATCTTTCAACAAACATTCATTGAATGTTACTATACGGCAGATGAAGCGCAAAGCACTTACTAAGTGCTTACTAAGCCATGGTCTCTGACCTTATGTTCCCAGTGCCTTCCCAACCCAAACCAAAACAAACTGCTATTTACATACACCACCAATAGGTGGTGACACAACCCTAGCCCAAACCCGTCCAGAAATTCAAGTGGGGCTTTTTGCTTAGGTCCCTGCCCTTCTTACTATTATTATTAAAAAATCTATTTTGTCATAATCCAAAAAAAAAAGAACCTAATCAAAAATAAAAAGCTAAATAATCAGAGAGAAACAGTGAGATTAATGCTGTAGCAAGCAGGTCAAAAGACTACACCAGGGCACAGAAATTTAACAGGCTACTGAGGTCAGAGAAGGCTTCTCGGAACCATGCCTTAAAGGATAAGGTGGAGGCAGAAGGGAGGGAAGCGTTCCAGCCTAAGGTCAGCATGTACCAGGGCAGGGAAGCATGGAAGAGCTTGGCTGTTCTGGGAATGGGAGTAGTTTGGTGTTGACAGGCGAAAGTCACAGCTAGCTGTATAAATGAACAGGAGAGAAACTGAGCTGCAAGATAGTCTGAGGGCAGAGGGCAGTGACATGGCCCCATGTGGCACTGGGTTCCAAGCCAGACTCCGTCTGGCACCTCTCCTTCCCCTCTGCTGGGAGGAACGCTCTTCACAACCCCCAACCCGCACCAGCTCTATCTCCCTATGAGAGTCAATACCCTCAGCAACCCCTTCCCAGGACCCCAGTCCATCTCACCGATCCTGCAGCTCAGCCTTCTCCAGATCGCCCTGACTCTTCAGCTGTATTAACTCCTGGCTCCTTTCATGGGCTTCCTTCTCCAGCTCCTGGGTCTTGGTTAGTAGAAGCAGCAGCTGGGTTGGCTCACTCCCATCCAGTCTCCCAGATCCATCAGATTCACGAGACTGGGCGCCCACAGTCAAGCGCAGACAACAGGTCAACAGGGACCCTGAAAGCCTCACATGCTCAGCCTTGAGCTCCGTCAGGTCTCTGAGTACAAGCAAGGAAAGAGCAGACTCCAGTGGGGATGGGGGAAGGGAGCATGGAGATCAGGCCCAGTGAAGCCTGAGAAGCAGGTCTGTGGAAAATCATCTGAACCCAACAACATCATCCCTCCCCACCCACTCCTCCACCCCCCCACCCCTGTCCCCTGCTTCCACAGCAGCCCCCTGTCCTAAGTCTAGAATCGGTGGGGGCAAACCTCCCTTCTTATCCCCACACTAACCTGTCAGTAGCTGACTTCATTTCCAGGAAGTGACGTCGGAAGGTCACCACCTCCCGCCACAGACCAAGAAGGCGACCGTGCTCCCCTTTCAGGTAGCCCTTGAAGAACTGTGTATTCAGAAACCCAGGTCATATCAAAGGGCAGAGGGCTGTCTTTTGCCAGCACAGGAGTCTTGGATTCCTCCTGACTACTCGGGGGAGGGCAGGAGGGACTTACGGGAGATAGCTTATGAACAGGTGTCTGTATTCAGGTCACACTGAAGCATTTAATAAAGGTAGCAGCGGTAGTCAAAAGGTCAAAGGGTTTGAGATGGCATATGACCTTCCTCTGAGCTGATTAGAAAAAGATAAACAGCAGCTGCTACCGCCATTATTGCCACAGACTTACAATGAGGACTAGCATAGTACCTGGCACCCAGCAAAGGCTCAGGAAACATTCGTTTCCTTGCACTGGGATCTGAAAACTCCCCAGGGTCTGTATCCGGTCTTTCTTCCCCATTTGGTTTCAACAGCTACCTCCTTAGCATTTAGATATGTAGACCTCCAGAAGTGGGGAGTCAGCAAGCTTTCAGATCCTTCTAGAACTGAAGCTAGTCCCTCAGGCAGGAAGAGAGCTGCTCTGAGTGTCATGCCACCTGCCAGCAAAACCTCGACGAGGCAGGTAAGGACAGAAGTCAGCCGAGAGCCGAAGCAGGGCAAAGCCACCAGCCGGAGCGGGGAGGAGGGCCGGGGACCCTAGCAACAGATCAGCTTCCATCCAGGTCCTGAAGGTACCCTTTTCCAGCACGGACAGGCCCCAGAGTGCAAGCCCTCCTGTTCCTCCTACCTCCTGCTCCATCTGCCACTGGCTCTCCTTCCTCATTAGCTCATCCCGGGCTCGGCTCCAGTCCACTGTCAGTTTTTCCACATCTTCCCGAAGTGCTTTATTCACGATGTCAGCTTTTTCCATGTGCAGTCGAAGCTGGGTGTTCACCTCTGCTAGACTCTCACACCTGCAGTGGGGAGGGGCAGGAGCAAGTGCAAAATAAAGGCTTAATCCAACCCTTGGACCTCTCGGAGTAAGATGACAAACACTGGAATTTTCCATTGCCAGGAACTGGAGGGCTAAGGCTGAGGTCTGTGGTTTGAGCCCTGTTAGTGCTCAGGGCGTAGGTGCTCCCTCCGCCTTCTCGACCCACAGGCCACCAGAATCGCCCCCACCAGAGAACTTGGGGTTGATCACCTCTGTTGCTCCTCCTCCAATCGGACCAGCAGCTGCTCCAGGTTCGGCTCCTCCACACTTTCCCACCTCTGAGGGGTTGGCCCCTTAGCCAGACAGAAACAAGCCTTATTTACCTCCGAGAATACCATTCAGACCAATTCCCTGATGCCCCCTTCTGCAGCCACTCGCTATCTTTTTATTCCTCCTCTGCTGTGTTAGCAATATGCCTCTTTTCTCAATCACTCCATCCTGAAGGTAAATCCACTGCATCCCCTTCTCCAAAAGTGGACCAGTGACGTCTCCTGAAAGATGGCGTTGGGTAGTGAAAAGAGCTTTCAACCCAAGAAGCATAGTGAAAAGAGCTTTCAACCCAAGAAGCATAAGATAGAGCTTTCACTAACGGCCTTGAGTTCTACTACCCCACATTTTGGACCTCGGGAAGTTATTCAACTTCTCTGAGCCACACAGTCTTCACTACAAAATGAAGGCGACACCGTTCCTTTCAGAAAGTTGCCTCATAGATTGAGTGATGTCATTATATACGACAATGCCTAACGGTGCCTGGCCTACACAGAATGGTGCTCAGTAAGTTTTGGTTCTTCCCTTCCTCTGAGAGAACTTTTCTGAGGGTAACGTGAGAAGGTGCCGAGAGGGAGCTGGAACAAAGGCAATGGGCTTTTCAAAGCCAGTTCTACCCAGCACAAATGAATCCTCTGCCACAGACATGTTTAGGCCTGCTAAGGCCCGCATCTAAGACAGATAAACAGTGACACCTTCTGGAGGAAAAATGCATTTCTTCCCTCTGATTCCACATCCTTTCCAATCTGGTTAAATCTCCTGAAGCTGCATTTTGTCCTGAGAGAGCCAAGGGTTGGCACCTTGACAGGCCTGGAATAGCCAATCCAATGAAAGTATCTGTGTGATAAAGCTCCCAGGGGCTGAAGAGAGAGAGAGGCTTCCACCAAACACGGCCTTATCATACCCCAACCTCCCTCAGTCAGCAAACAAGGCCTTCCTTACAGGTATAGTCCCTGAGGACTCCGGGGAACACAAAACAGCCTCCCTCACCCCGGTGGCTTCCAGCTGCTTCTCCAGCTCTTGGCACCAGGTCCGGTACTGCAACACCTGAAGCCAACAGAGCAGGGTGTGGGTGACGGTCATGGCTGGTACACACAGCCCAAACCAAACGCCCGGGAGGATCTGGGGCGGACCTGCTGTGAACAGAGTCTGGGTGATAACAGTGGGGTAAGGCCATAACATCTTGTCGTTTCAATTTGGTCGGTTAATAATACTCTCTCTAGGGGCGCCTGGGTGGCTCAGTCGGTTAAGCGTCTGCCTTTGGCTCAGGTCATGATCCCAGGGTCCTGGGATCGAGCCCCGCATCAGGCTCCCTGCTCAGCAGGAAGCCTGCTTCTCCCTCTCCTACTCCCCCTGCTTGTGTTCCCTCTCTCGCTATCTCTATCAAATAAATAAAATCTTTAAAAAAAAAAAAAATACTCTCTCTATGCCTGTGGTATTGGAGAGGTAAGATTAGAGGCTTTGGAACCAGAAAACACAGGGCCAGGTCCTAGCTGTAGCTGAGGAGAGCAAACACAGACAGCTCATTTAGCCCTCGTGACCGCCATCTTTAAAAGCGACAGGACAGATCTCTCATGGAGTAGTTGTGAGCATCACAGGAGGGGCTGTTTAGGGGCATTCCCACCCCAGGGCTCTGTCTCCTGGAACCCTTATCCCCCTCAGCACCTAGCGCTCGGCCGTGTTCTCTTCGCCTCCCTGCAAAGGCCGCTGCCTCACCTTGGCCTGCAGCTTCCTCACGAGGCTTGCTTGCCTCTGCTGGGCCTCCTGGGAGCTCTTGAGCTTCCGCCAGGAGGCTGCTTGGTTCTCCGCCATCTGTTGCTGCAGCGCCAGTACTTGCTCCTCTAGCACCAGCTGCAGCGCGTGGGGCTTCATATTGTTCACCCCGGGGCCTCCCGTCTCCATGGGAGCACCAGACGGGTAAGCCCACGCGCCCCTATCCAGCCAGAGGCTGCTCACTCCCAGTAAGGTCTCTAATCATTGCTGTGCCACTTGGACCTCCTCTTGAGCTGGGGACCAAAGCACACAGAAGAGTTGAAAGGAATGTGTAAGTGATTCAAATTTACTCATCAAATACTCACGAGGTCTCACAAAGCTGGGTTGGGCAAAGTAAGTGGGTTCCTTTACTACAGGACCCATCAGAGCCTTTAAAATACTAACATGGACCCTAATCTCTAAGGGGGGGGGGTGCTAAGGGACCAGTGTTTTCTGGCACGCCTTCTGGAACTCTGCACTAGACCAAGAGCGCCTGGTTTACCACCCATCCCTGGTGCCTGGCACAGCGCCTAATAACCATCTGTGGAAGGAATCACTGAAGGCGTTCTAGTCTAGTAGAGGAGAAAGACACAATCACAACACAATGAAGTCTGTGTAATCATAACAGAGATGTTACAGGACGGTAAGGGAAAACAGTGGAAGGGCATTTAACCCAATCCGGTGGTCTGTGAACTGTGTGAATCATCATCACCACAGTTACCTTGTCAAGTATGTCTACGGGTCAGTCAGTTAAGTGCTTTACCCGTACGAGGTCATTTTGTCATCACAAGAATCTTGGAACCTTCCAATGCCTTCCTATCCCATTTCAGTGTAGGTAATATTGTAACTCTTTGTACCTGGATGAAGAAACTGAAGCTTACAAAGGTTAAGCCTCAGTTAAGAAATTAAAAAGGTTAAACAAGTTGTCCAAGTTCGTAGAGTTGGCATTCGGTTGATTAGGGATTTGAATACAAACAAGTCTGACTCTTATAAAGGAACAGAGTAGCAGGCATTTCAGGCCGGGGATCCATTAAGAGAGTGGGGGTGTGGGGGGGGGCACGGGGGAAGGAATCAGTAGGATAGCAAACTCCTCACGCAGCATGAGCTGGGCCAAAACAGGGCAACGGACCACCCACAGGGGCAGAGGGGAGATGGGGAGGGAGGGACACCAGCCTAAGCAGCGAGCTTGGGAGAGGCATAGCAGAGGGGGAGGCATGGTGGTCAGGAAGAGTTTGGGGTGCCAATTCAAGCTCTGCCTCTAATGGGCTCTGGGATCTCAGACATACCATTTCCCTTTCAGGCCCTCATCCAAAGATGAGGGCTCCCAGCCACGTGACCTCTGAGTTTCTGAGGCCTCTAAAATACATGATAACCTGGGAGGAGGTGGGTAGGTTAGAGTTCTTATTTTATTAACCCTGAAACATGAGACACCCACCAGAAGGGTTAAGGAATATTTGTTTTCCCAATTACCTATCAAGAAAATAGAATATTAGAGCTGCCCTCTTGGTCCAGCCAGCATTCCATCAGTGTGAACATCTGAAGAAAGTAGTATATACAGCAAATGCAAATCTAACATTTGCATATACAGTGGGAGTTTCAGGGGCCCCAAATTCCTTTCATGCACCAAACTGTTGATTTCCTACATCCTGGCTCAAATGCCACCTCCTATCATGTCATCCCGGACGTACCCAGGAAGAGTTGATCACTTTTATAGCTACATGTATGACACTACATATATATATATATATATATATATAACATTTATATGCATAACTATATATATAATAGAGAGTCTAATGACTATACTACATTTTATCATTATTGTCTATCTTTTCTACTAATCTGTGAATTCCTCAAAAGCAAAAGCTGTCTAATTCATTTCCGTCATTAGTACGTTGAAGAAATGCATGTGGGCCTCACTCCAGGCAGAATCTAAACCCTTAGCAGAGGTTACAAATGTGGCCTGCTGGTTCTTTTCAACCATTATGTGGCCTATGTCAAGCTTTTAAGAATTCAAATTAGGGGGGCGCCTGGGTGGCTCAGTTAGAGTTAGGGTTAGGTTAAGCGTCTGCCTTCAGCTCCGGTCATGGTCCCAGGGTCCTGGGATAGAGCCTCACATCAGGTTCCCTGCTCAGCGGGAAGCCTGCTTCTCCCTCTCTCACTCCCCCTGCTTGTGTTCCCTCTCTTGCTGTCTTCTCTCTCTGTCAAATAAATAAATAAATAAAATCTTAAAAAAAAAAAAGAATTCAAATTAGGTACAAATATTTACCACTGGGAGAATGCATACAAAATTCTTATTTCTGGGGGTGCCTGGGTGGCACAGACGGTTGAGGGGCTGACTCTTGGTTTCAGCTCAGGTCAAGATCTCAGGGTCGTGGCATTGAGCCCCGAGTCCGGCTCTGCGCGCAGCGCGGAGTCCACTTTGGATTCTCTCTCCCTTTCCCTGCCCCTCCCACTTGTGCACGTGCACTCTCTCTCTCTCAAATAAATAAATAAATCTTTAAAAAAAATTCTCATTTCTGACTCCTTTGGAAAATCAGAATACCTAGTGACTTGTGACCCGCATTCCTACAAGGCAACAACCAGCTGCAGTTAAGAGTGTTTGCCCCCTTAGAGAGGGCATATGCTCTCTGGTTCACTGGTCTCCACCGCCCCCACCTCCCCACCCGCCCCAGCCTATTCTCTCCCTCACACTGATAGCAGATTTCAGTTGTCATTTATCATTGCACTTGTGCTGTTGCTTTTCTTGTAAGAGTTATGGAGGAAAACTCTGTTTACTAATCTACATTACCTCCCGGACAACAGAAGAGCCTGGAGTAGCCCATAAGGAAAGTGCAGAAAGCAACAAGAGTAGAGTGGCACCAATACCCCGGGCTGCCTCTTCCTAGCCTCTGACCCGGGTGAATGCAGTCTTCCCCCACACTCCGAAGATCCTCTTTTTCTGCCCTTCCTTTCCGCCATGGCTGTGTCAACCAGCTCACCGTGGCTCTGAGAAATGCTGGCTCAGTCTCTCCCTGTGTAGGGAGAGACTGAGCATTTGCTGAGCACAACCCTGCTGGGAAACCACTCTTGCGGCCAACACTGCAGGCAGCGAAAGTAGCTCTGAGCTGCTTCAGGGGCCCTGATGGGCCCGTTCTCTCCGGATACTGTGAGGGCTGGCGCTGGGCTTTTGCACGCACTGGGAGTCTCAGAAGTCCCAAGGGCTCCCTCTCCCTCCTTGGAGTTCCTACCCCCCAATGTTTGATTGAACCATACAAAATTGCCAATATTTGCCCATTTTTTAACCTACAAAAATGGTAATGTCATATAGTTCAACCTACTATCTCCACAGGCAGCTCTGCCACAGTCCCCAGAATTCTCATACTAAACCATCTCTTAGGATGAGGCTAGGGCCACTGTTAACATGGAGGGGCGACTGCGTGGCTCAGTCAGTTAAGTGTCCGACTCTTGGTTTCAGCTCAGGTCATGATCTCATGGGTTGTGAGATCGAGCCCCGCGTTGGGCTCTGCACTCAGCACAGAGTCGGCTTCCTCTCTCCCTCTGCTCTTGCCCCTGCTTGTACATGTGTGCTCTCTCTCTCTCTCTCAAATAAATAATCTTTTTTTAAAAAAGGCTGGTATTAACATGTATACATTATTTGGGAAGGTGATAGTAATACTCCAGTAAAGAAGTGGAATTATATTAGAATTATATGATTATTTTACTTCAGATAACTTAAAAATTTTAGAGCTATTTAAAAATTTAGTCCAATCCTCCCATTTTACAGATAAGGAAACTGAGGCCTCCAGAAATGCAGTAACTTCATTTTGTTCATGTTTTATTTATATGCTCCATTTACCTCAAAAAATGATTTGGAATTGTAGCAAATGTACCATACGTATGTAAGATATTACTAATAGGGGAAATGGGGTGTAGGGCATATGGGAACTCTCTGTATTATGCAATTTTTCTATAAATCTAAAATTGTCCTAAACATAGTTTATCTTAAAAATGATTTGAAGTGTTTTACGATCAAAACAAAACAAAACAAAATCCCCATAAAACTTAAGTTCATTAAAACTAGAATAAAAAGAGAGAACGCACAGAGAAAAATTACATCAAAATCTTTCTGAAATTGAGATTTAGTTTTGAGTTTCCTCAAGATGCACTTCAGCACTGTTTTATTAACACTCTGTCAGATCTCCCAGAGAACAAACTAGCAGAGCGCCAAAAGAAAGGTTGGTTTCAGTGTCCCCCCAGCAAAGGAAAAGGTCAGTAGTTGGCAAATGGTAACAGCCTGGATCGCATTCACGTGAGATCATGGATGTCAGCATGTTCTGTAAACTGTAAAGCACTGAATAGACAGGAAAAGGAAAAAGATTCACTTCTTTTATGTATTAACTTATCCCATAAATGCTTATGAATTGGAGCTCAGTTCCTGGCAGTCTGCCAACATGATACAGACAGGAGCAAGATTGACCTCCTTTTGCTAAGAACCAGACGGGAAGGAGCAGTAACCTCTGAACCTAGGGTGGAACGTAACAGAAGAATGATATACATTATGTTTAGTTCCCCTCACTAAATTAGTTTAGTATTTGGAAATACTCCAAAAGGGGTATTTAAATAAAGTTTAAAATAGAAGCAACACCACCTAGACTTGGAGGTGTATATACTGCAAGGACTAGGATGGGACTAGTATCATTAAATACAGCAAAAAAGGAAAAATGCTTGAGGGCACAACACTTTTTACTTCCTGAGCAAAGAAACTATATATGTTTGTCCGCAGAGACAATTTCTGTTTCTCATTCCACACACAAAAAATTAGCATGTTTTCTGCCCCTACTACGCCATGGCACCCGTGAAAAAGCTCGTGGTGAAGGGGGGGGGGGGGGCAAAAAAAAAAAAAAAAGCGAGTTCTGAGGTTTACCCTCGACCGGACTCAACTTGTAGAAGATGAAATCATGGATGCTGCCAATTTTGAGCAATTTCTTCAAGAGAGAATCAAAGTGAATGGAAAAGCTGGGAATCTCAGTGGAGGGTAACCAAGAGCAAGATTACTGTAACTTCTGAGGTGCCTTTTTCCAAAAGGTATTTGAAATGTCCCACCACAAAATATTTGAAGGGGAATAATCTATGTGATTGATTGTATTACTTCCAGATTAACCAGGATGAGGGAGAGGAGGAAGATGAGGATTAAAACTGATTTATCTGGAATATTTTATATGAATTCTTGAATAACACTTGGGAACCAGAAAAAAAAAAATAGCTTGCGGCCCCTTCCATAAATCTCCCATGTGGGGCCTCTCCCTTTTCTCCTCCCACCTCTCTGGCCTCTCTCCCTTTAGTCTCCTTTGCTGGTTTCTCATCTCCCCAACAAGGTTAGAGTCCCCGGGGCTCAGGCTTCTGGCCTCTCCTCCATCTACATTCATTTCTGGGGCAACCTCATCCAGTTTCATGACTTAAAATAGCACCTAAACACCCATGACTCCCCATGTTAGGTCTCCAGGCCACACTTCCCTCTGGAACTTCACACTCCTAGACTAAGTCCAGACACCTATTTAACTCCTTCACGTGGGTGTCTAACAAGCACCTCAAAGTTAACCTGTCCAAAAATGAACTTCTGCTCCTCCAATCTTCCCCATTTCAGTATATGGCAATTCCATCCTTCTGGCTGCTCAAGCCCAAAGCCTATGGTCATATTTACTCCATTCTCCCACAACCTGTAACCAATCTATCAGCAAATCCTGTTGGCTCTACCAGATCCTATTATTTTTTCAAACCCCCACCACCACCATCCTGAGCCAAGCCACTCTCTCTTGCCTAGTGTGGTGGCTTTAAGGAATGCCCACAGATTCTTTGATATTCCTTCCTTCAAGAGGCACAGCCTATTCTCTCTCCTTGAGTAGGAACTGGAATAAAGTTAATGAAGCTGAATAAAGTAGAAATGACTTCCAAGAAAAGTTCATAAAAGGCACTATGGCCTCTCTCTCTCTTCACTCTCTCCACCATGTCCTGAGGACACTCAGACAGCTCCATGAAAAGGCCCAGCAGTAAGGAAACATCCTGGGAGTAGAACAGCCATCAACCTGACTACCATCTCCTGACAGATCCTAAGCCATAAACACCCAGCTAAATTGCTTCTAGATTCCTTTTTTTTTTTTTAAAGATTTATTTATTTTGAGAGAGAGAGAGAGCACGAGCGGGAGGGGCAGGGGGAGTGGGAGAGAGAATCCCAAGTAAGGAGCCCCAATGCAGGGCTGGATCCCACAACCCCGAGATCACAACCTGAGCCAAAACCAAGAGTCGGAGCCTTAACCCGACTGTGCCCCATTCCTAGATTTCTAATCCACAACTGTATGAGATAACAATTGCTATTTCAAGCTGCTAAATTTGGGGGTGATTTCTTGCCCGGCGATAGAGAATTAATACATCTGCACTACTGCAAAAGCTTCCTAGACTGTTGGAATGCTTCTACTCTTTTTTTTTTTTTTTTTTTTTAAAGATTTTATTTATTTGATAGAGAGAGACACAGTGAGAGAAGGAACACAAGCAGGGGGAGTGAGAGAGGGAGAAGCAGGCTTCCCGCCGAGCAGGGAGCCCGATGCGGGGCTCGATCCCAGGACTCCGGGATCATGACCTGAGCCGAAGGCAGACACTTAACGACTGAGCCACCCAAGCGCCCCGGAATGCTTCTACTCTTGATTCTAGAATTTGTTCCTTCTCAACAGAGTAATCAGGGAGTGATCCTTTTAAAACAGTGACAGATTATGCAACTCAGAACCCTCCAATGGCTACTCAGAGGAAAAACCAAACCCATCCTCATGGCCTACTGGCTCCTAATTATTTGATCCCAGCCTCCAATCGTTTTAATTCCATTTCCTACTCCTCTCCCGCCACACAGCCCTCCTTGCTGCGTGTGCTTGGAACACACCAAGCCACCCACTCATCTCTGAGCCTCTTCCTCCAGTTATCTTCTTGATTCGCTCGCTCCCTTACCATGTTCAGATCTCTGTTCAAGTGTCACCTTCTCCAAAGTTGTTCCCTAACCACCAAATATAAAATACCACCACCCCTCCACACACACTGGTATTTCTATTTACCTTACCATGTGTTATCTATCCCTATCTGATTATCATGTGTAATATACTTATAAGAATGTAAATTTCCCAAGTACAAGAATAGTTTTATTGACTGCTATATTCCCAGCTCCTAAAACAGTGCCTGGAATATAGCAGGTAACAGTCATTAAATATTTGACTGACTGAATGAAAGAATATAAGGGCGTTAGGTAACATGATCCACATCACCAATGGTCCTACAAAACGCTCACAGCTCTATAACCCTCTAAAACGTAAAAAACAGATCATGTACCTTACATAGCACTTTACTCTCTCAAAACAATTATTTGCAATTTTCACAAAAAAACCTCTGAGATAAGGTCATTGTCTTCATTTTGCAGACAAGAAAAATGAGGCTCAAAAAATGGAAGGGATATAAATGATTGGTAGCCGAGCAAACATGAAACCCCAATCTGCTTCCAAACTCTAGACTTAATCCATTACATTAAGCTGCCTCCTAAATCGTGAAATATGAAATCACAGCTCTGTGAGGGGTACTTTCTAAAGGCTGCGAAATGATGAGGTCTAGGTCTGCAGCTCTCTGATGGAAAAGGAGCAAAGAAAGGTAGATGTGCCTGAAGGAACGGAGTGCTGGCAGTAAGTTCTAGCCCGGATTTTGTCACAAACTCACTCTAAATATTTGGGAGCATTAATTCTCCTTTCCAAGCTCTCTCAGTCAAATGCACATCATAACCGCGGCCACCATAACACATGGAGTTAAAATAAAAACCAGTTCAATAGACATTTATCGAACCCAAAGGCAATCCAGTGAAATTATCACAAGCTCTGGGGACACACAGCCTAGAATGCATTTCCCAGCTCCACTCACTAATTAGTTGTGGAACTCTAGGCAAAATGATCCACGAATGCCTCAGTTTCTTCGTGCATAAAATGTGAAGACATAGAACCCACTTTATGAAATTGCTGTGAGGACTATATGGGCCTTCACATGTAATGCATTTAGTAGCACTTGACGCTTCGTGACTATTTAGGAAATATTATTAATATCATCATGTGCCAGACTCTGTAATATAGAGATGAAAAAGGCAAGGCATAACGCCCCAAGTGCCCGGGTGTACAAGAGGGGCAGGAAAAATAACTCGGTGCAACGAGTTCAAAAAAACCAAGCAGCGGGATTAACAGCGCCTGCAGAAAGCGGTTGGAACTGTTTCCAAGGACGCGATATGGGCGGCGGATGCGACTGGGCTTTAGGACAGATCACGTGCAAAGCCCCAAGGGCAGAGGGAGCCGCAAAATTCTGGGAGGCGGGAGCGAGACGCGCGCAGCAGAGCACAGCGCCCTTTCCTGACACCCCCGGACTCGCAGCTGTTGGATACGAGGGTTGGGAAGATCCCTTTCTGCTGGAATTGGAGCCCAGAGTGGTGGCCGCACCTGGACGCGGAGGCAAGGGGCCGGAATCCCTAGGACGGGTCCTAGACCCTCTCTGGGCCTCGGATCCCTCCCGGGGAACGGGAAGCCGCTGCTCGAACGGGATTCCACAAGGCGCCCTTCGCGGGCGCGTCTCTGGGCCTGGGACCGTTAACCCGGGCACCTCCCGCCTGCCCTTGAGGCCCCACCTCACCACGCTCGGCTCCCGCGATTTCCAGCGTGATCCTCACCGCCGGAGCGGGAAATGCAGCCACTAAGGTCCGGCCGGGGGCGGGAGCCCAGCACCCGGCCGCGGCCCAGAACCCGCCCCCCAGGCTCCCGCCCCGGAGGAGAGCCCCGCCCCCCGAGTAGCAGGCCCGTAGGCGGATTGCGCCCCTTCGGGGGCCTGCCGCCATGTTGAGTACTGGCAGCCGACTTACTGGAGTGGCCCAGAAGAAACGGTGAGATTACATTAAGAGATGTAAGATTCCCTGGCCAGAAATGAGGACAGCCAGGGTTGCTGGATTTGAGTAAGGGAAGTCTTGGTAACAGAAAAATCTTGCCATCAGTCATCCCCGTTTTGGCTTCGAGGTTACACACTGCGCATGTGTCTGGGTCCCGGTTCTACGTGCGCCAGCTCACAGCTCCACCCACAAATCCGAGTGCAATTAACAACTGCGTGAGGAATGAGGGAACCCGCTTCTGGGTTGGGATAAAACCTGCCAGGCAACCAGTTCTAGGGTTTTCTCGCATTCAGACCTCCAAGCTCCAAGCAGCCTCGGGCAACACGACACTTAGAGCATACTTAGTGTCGTTTCGACACCCGGCACTGTTTTTCGCGCACGTCTTACACAGGGTGGCCTCTGCCTGAATGTCTTAGGCCGGAGAACTGTAGTTTGTTTAATTTTCTGTGTACGCCTGACTTCCTCTAGAGGACTCTTTCTTACCTGTATGACCCAAGTGTTATTTTATAGCGTTTTGTGCTTAAATTATCAATGCATTATCAATCAAAACATTTTCTTGGAGTTGTAAATTTCATTTACCTGCCTCTTTTCCACTAAGTGGTTCTAAATTTTTAGTTGGGATTAAAAAACAAAAACAAAAAATGGGGGAGCTTCTTAAAATGCAGAGTCTTGGATTCCACCCCTAGAGAGTGAGTAAACCGAGGGTGAAGCCCCAGAATCTGCATTTTGGCAGATACCTTAGGCGATACATCGGGAACACATTTGAGAAGCACTGCATAGGGCTGTGTATCTCTAGCGCTCAGCACAATCCCTGGTACAAAATAGGTGCTCAGTAAGAGCTGAGTGAGTAGATGAATGGATGAATGGACAGTAGGAGTGGAACACAATCTGCAGACAAAAGAACCTGAGAAGGGAACACTTTGAAAGAGCTATACTGTATCTTTTCTCCTATAAGAACAAAAAAAGTTCTTAACAGTTACTTTGAGAAAAAGAGAATGTAAGTGCGGGGAAAGGGAAGGAGGGGGAGGACCCGGATTCTGAAAGGCAAACTATCTAGGGAGAAAAGAAGAAACATCACAGACACTGGACAGAGAAAAAGATGCAAAGAATCAGTGGTGTGGGAATCCACCCCAGGCAAATACTCCTGCAACAGGAACTGTGCAAGAGTGTTCACTACAATATTTGCAATGGAAAGAAAAGAAACAACCTCTTTGCCTCAGGGCCTTTGTATATACTATGCCTTCTACCTAGACCGCTTTTCCCCCAGCTCTAGGTTTAACTGATACCTTTCCCTCCCTCAGGCCTCAGCTTAAATGATACTTCCTCAGCTAGGTCTTCCCTGACCATGCTATTTAAAATAATATCCTATCATTTTCTATCACAGTACTCTGTTTCTTTCATAGCATTTTCCACTTACTATCATTTTTTTGTTTACTTATTATCTTTCTCCCCCTCAAAAGTTTAAGCTTCATGAGGAGAGGAGACTATATCTGACTTATTCCCAGCATTTATCAGAGAGCCTGATACGTGGTGGGTGTTAAATAAGCATCCATTGAATGAATGAATCAAGTCAGCCCCAGTGTTACAAAGGGTGAAGCCCCAGAATTTGCATTTTGGCCGATACCTTAGGCCATACATCGGGAACACATTTGAGAAGCACTGCATAGGGCTGTGTATCTCTAGTACTCAGCACAATCCCTGGTACAAAATAGGTGCTCAGTAATAAAATCCATCAGCAAACTACACAATATGTTTTAAGACCAGGAGGAGTGAACATAGGTTTCAGACTACCAATAAAGGGTAAATGGAGTAGAAGGGGATTAAAACCAAACTAATCTTTGATCTTTGCAAAGGGGGGATTTGTTTATTCATTCCCTTATTTGTTTATTCATTCACCCAGCAAACATTTACTGAGCACCTATTATGTACTAGTATTAGATAATAATACAATGTATTAACAGAAAGTTGGAAATCGTATTAAAACATAAAGTAGTACAACTGGGTATTTTGTCTGGGCCAGAACAGAAAGTGGAGTTCAGTGATGTGTGAGGGTGGGTAATACTCCCCCCCACAAATGTTCTCCAGACTTTGAGAATACATCAGCCTTCAAATGTTCTTCAAAGTGCCAGGAACTTTTGGGACAAGCAAACGAGTAATCATACACATCACTTGAACTGCTTGAGGCCCTAGTGCCTTCTGAGAAAAGACTTAATCCACCTGGCCATGTTGAATCTATCTGATGAACCAGAGTGGGGAGAGGTCCTCAAAGGAGGCTGTATCGGAGGGAGAGATGATGGATCCGTGGAAAGAAAATCAACATTGGCCCCCTCCAGGTGAACTGGGCTTCCTTCTTTATGCTCCAAATTCCATCTCTGGAACATGCTTTATATCCTAAGCCTCTCCCAGGGCTAAAATATGGATTCTGCGCCCCAGCCTTGCTCATTATTTATAGACATTCTCCCTACCCCATGCCAAGAGGCTGCCTGGACTGACCGAATTTCTTTCTTTTTAAAATTATATATGTGAAATTTCAAAGTGAGGTGCTAAAAAACATATGTATTTTTTTCTAACGGCCTAAAATGTATTTTAAAGTTCTTAAATCCCTTATCTATGGGGTCAAGGGAGTGGAGGATAGAGAATTTGTGTGGAGCTATTTCTGGCTGTGAGTCCCCACCCTTCTTGGAGAAGATTTAACTGCTCAAGCCAGGTGATTGGAAGAGGGAACTTCCAGAAGGGTTTGAGGTGCCAAATCAGTCCCCATTGCAGTTGGAGAACACAGGGACTGGATCTACCACCTGCCTGGGAAATCTAGCAACAAGAGACAAGCCTGATAACTGCTTTGGTGGCAGACCCAGGAGAGTGCTGCTATGTTGGAGTTGGCCTGCTCTCCCAGAATTTGTCAGGGAATGTTTTGTTTTTTGGGTGTGGGGGCAGAAAGAGAGAAAGAGAGAATCTTAAAGCAGGCTCCACTCCCGGCATGGAGCCAACTTGGGGCTCAATCTTACAACCCTGAGACCAACTTGGGGCTCAATCTTACAACCCTGAGATCATGACCTGAGCCAAAATAAAGAGTTGGCTGCTTAACCGACTGAGCCACCCAGGCACCCCGGGAAATGTTTTCTGTAGGCCAGATGGGGGCTAAGTGAGAGAAAGCTTGCATAGGCCCATCCTGGGTCCTGTTCAGTAAGGCCTCCTAGAGGGGAAAAGAGATCCCAGAAGTAAGAAGACAAATGACCACTGGCAACAGAGATGCACCTACTATGTGCCAAATCCTGAGCCAGACACTGGAAGAGACCCAAAGATCAGTAACACATGGACTCTGCCTAGAGCTTCAGTTCACAGACTCACATGGGAGGCAGGAAAATACACACATGTTTCATATACACAGTGTGATAAATTTTATAAAGAGGGAGTCGCTGGCTTCAGAGAGGTAGGGATGCTGTAACCTGATGGTGAAGGGTAAATCTGCTGAGCAGAGAAAGGCAGGAAGGGCGTTCCAAGCAATGTGCACGGCACAGCGGCGTACAGAAGACTAGGATGTTTGCCGAATGCCGGGGATTTCCTCCTGGCACTCCTCTTGCTGATTCTGCCACTCAGTTGGATTGTATGGATTTTCTTGGATTGGGGAATTGGATAATAATACAGACCCTTTCATCTGCTGGCTATTTTCCCCCTGGTCCTGTCCCTGCCTCAGGGGGCAGGTCTCATTCTAGTCCCGGCCCCTTCTTACAAAGTCAAACTCTAAGTAATTAACTCATCCACGCTTGACATCTCTTGAAGTGGGTGGCATCTTTTCATCACTGTTCCGGACTTGGGCAGTAAAGGATGCTTGGTGACAGCTCCCACAGGACCAGGTCCTCTCCTTCTTCAAAAGAAATGAGCCCTTAATTATATTTTAACCTGAGATTTTACCTGCTACTTCATGTGGTACAGCAGCTAAGCTCTAAGATTCCAGACAGGAATCAGGGGGAGGAACAGGGTGGAAAGAGCACTGGGCTTGGAGGCAGACACACTCACCTGGGGCTGAACGAGTGGCTCTGCCTTGTGTCCTTGAGCAACCAACCCCTGAGACCCCTCTCCGAGCCTCAGATCCCTCAGCTGCAAAATGGGGATAATAATACTTACCTATTAGAATTTTATGTGCAGGGTGCCTGGGTGGCTCAGATGGTTAAGCGTCTGCCTTCGGCTCAGGTTGTGATCCCAGGATCCTGGGATTGAGTCCCACATCGGGCTCCCTGCTCAGCACGGAGCCTGCTTCTCCCTCTGCCTCTCTCTCTGTCTCTTACGAATGAATAAATAAAATCTTAAAAAAAAAAAGAATTTTATGTGCAATGTGGGAGGTAAAATGAGATGAAGTAGAAGAAGTCTAGCAAGAATCTGAGCTTTCTGAGTTCAAGAATGACAATAAGGTTTCCAGGTCCCAAATATTAACAGTGGTTACCTCTAGGGAAGGAGACTGGGGAGCAGTGCAAGGGGACTCTTTTAATTAAAAAGCTTTGGTATTGGGGCGCCTGGGTGGCTCAGTTGGTTAAGCGACTGCCTTCGGCTTGGGTCATGATCCTGGAGTCCCGGGATCGAGTCCCACATCGGGCTCCCTGCTCAGCAGGGAGTCTGCTTCTCCCTCTGACCCTCCTCCCTCTCATGCTCTCTGTCTCTCATTCTCTCGCAAATAAATAAAATCTTAAAAAAAAAAAAAAAAGCTTTGGTATTGTTTGAACTTTTTTTTTTTTTTTTTACAATGAGCATGAGTTAATTTGTAATTAGAATATACTCAGTATGGGTATCATACTTCAGTAAAAAGTTTTTAAGGGGTGTCTGGGCGGCTCAGTCAGTTAAGCGTCTGCCTTCAGCTCAGGTCATGATCCCAGGGTCCTGGGATGGAGTCCCGCTTTGGGCTCCCTGCTCCGTGGGGAGCGTGCTTCTCCCTCTGCCTGCCGCTCCCCCTGCTTGTGCTCTCTCTCTCTGTGCCAAATAAATAAATAAAATATATATTTTTAAAGTGTTTAAAAATACCTCATGTTGCATAGAAAGATATCCAGGAGACTGATAAGAGCGGTTGCTTCCGCAAAAGACTGGAAGAACTGGGTCTTTCTGTGTATTCTTTTGTACTGTTTAAATTTTTTGTCATCACAAATTTGTATTATTTCTTTGATACGTGCAATTTTTTTTTTAAGATTTTATTTATTTATTTGACAGAGAGAGTGAGAGAGCACAAGCAGGGGGAGCAGTAGAAGGAGAGGGAGAAACAGGCTCCCGGTGGAGCAGGGAGACCGATGCGGGGCTCGAAACCAGGACCCTGGGATTATGACCTGAGCTGAAGGCAGACGCTTAATCATCTGAGCCACCCAGGAGCCCCTGATATGTGTAATTTTTAAAAGGGTTTTTAAATTACTTTTAAAACAAAAATATTTGAAATAAAGAATAAGTGAAAAATGTATGGTTACTTTGTTCCTGCGCTACACCTGCAACAGACAGAAACACACATACACCCACACACAGTTTCCAGATTATATGGTGTGGGATGGATGGACCTAGGACAGAAGGCCCTGGCTCTGACAAGCTCCCGGGCAGTTCCTGAGGAGCTCAGCTGGGGGAGCCATTGAGAGCTCACTAGGGGAGAGTCCCGAGGAGTGGCAGGCAGCTCCTGGGAAGTTTAAACACAAACCAGAAAGATGTTTGGGGGAAGGATTATGTGGCTCTGCTCTTGCGGGGCTCTCTGGGCTCCCTTGATGGGAACGGGCCAGGCTCCACAGATCAGAAGAAACACAGAGGGAGCGTCATGGACTCTGGGCCCTCTTCCCAGCCAAACCCTAACATGTAGGGTGATACCAGGAAAGATCAACCTTCTTTTTTGTGGGAAGAACACTTGATTCAGAGTCCTGTGTCTGTGTTGAGTCCTGCCTCTATCATTTCTAACTATGTGATCTTGTGGCAGTCACTTCGCTTCTCTGACACTCAATTTCCTCATTTGTGAACAAGGATAGCATATTAACAACTGAATCCTTTTTTTTTAAAACTATAATTTATGGAGCACCTTACTGTATGCTGGTCACTGAAAGAAAGGTGCTTTACATATGTAAATACAATTTAGTTCTTAGAAGAAGATATTTTGGGGGCATCTGGGTGGCTCTGTCGGTTAAGCGGCTGCCTTCGGCTCAGGTCATGATCCCAGGGTCCTGAGATCGAGCCCCACATCAGCCTTCCTGCTCATCGGAGTCTGCTTCTCCCTCTCCCTCTGCTCCTCCCCACTCTGTGCTCTCTCTCACTATCTCTTTCTCTCTCAAATATATAAATAAAATCTTTAAAAATAAATAAATAAATGAAGATATTTTTATCCTAATTTTATAGGTAAAGAAACAGGTTCAGAGAAGTGACTTTTTTTTTTAAGTAATCTCTATGGCCAATGTGGGACTCAAACTCACAACCCCAAGATCAAGAGTTGTATGCTCTACTGACTGAGCCAGCCAGGTGCCCTTGGAAGTGAATTTAAAAAAAATATAAATAAGGGGCGCCTGGGTGGCTCAGTCAGTTAAGTGTCTGGCTTTGGCTTGGGTGATGATCCCGGGGTCCTGGGATTGAGCCCCCACATCAGGCTCTCTGCTCAGCGGGGAGTCTGCTTCTCCTTCTCTCTCATCTCCTCGCCCTTGCTTGTGCTCTCTCTCTCTCTCTCAAATAAATAAATAAATAAATAATCTTTTAAAAAGTTTTAAAAAATATAGATGATAGGTAACATTTATGTACTGCTCACTACGCATGAGACACTGTTCTAAGAATTTACAACAACAATTGATAACAATTCCATGAGGTAGGTATATTATTATTATTCTCATTTTATATAGGAGGAAACTGAGGCCCAGAGAGATTAAATTAACCTAAGGTTACACAGGTGGTGAATTGGGGAGCCAGGAATTAAAAGTAGGTAGCCTGGCTCTTAATCATGTTACAAATCAGACTTTCCTTCTCAAAACTCTCCACTGGGTTTCCCACCACACTAAAGATAAAACCCAACGTCCTTTCTCTGGCTTGCAAGGCCATACTTGAAGTGGTCCTGGCATGATCTGACCTCATCTCCTATCACTCTCCCCCTTGCTCACTCTGCTTCAGCCATACCAACTTCTCTTGGTTCGTAGATATGCAGAGCACATTCCTGCCTCAGGGCGTTTGCATTTGCCGTTCCTTCCACCTGGAATGATCATCTTCCAGACCTTTGCATGGCTCATTCCTTCACTACATCCAGATCTCTGCTCAAACTTCACTCCCTCAAAAAGACATTCCTATCTAAAACAGACATTCCTTTGACCCTACTTAACTTTTCTTCACAGCATCTAGAATTCTCTGAAATTGTGCATTTGTTTGCTGGTTTGTCTGTCTCTTCCACCAGGATGCGAGGACAGACTTGGTTGTCTGCTAGATACCCAGTGCTTAGGTGTGCGGCCCATCACAATGGTAGGCACCCAATATATAGTTGCTGAATAATGAAGTACATAAATGAATGAATATCCACGGGCACCCAATTGGTTAGAGGCCCAGGCAGGACGTAAGCTGAGGCTGGAGGCTCTGCTGTTAGCCACTGTGCTGTGCCGGACCGGCTCTGAGAGATCCCAGGAGGTTCCGATAGCATCATGGATGTGAAACCACTGTGAGAACTGCTAAGTGCCTGAAAAAAGCAAAGGATTATTATGATGATTACTCAATTCACTGTTTGCCCATCTGCGAAATGGGGATAATAATACTCTGGCCCACCAACTTTAAGAGGATGTTTTGTGGCCTGCCAATGAGAGAGTGGATGGGGAAACATATAGAAGTTAAAGGCTCTGCATGGCAGAAGGGACTGGAAGATTATTTCTGTGCTGGTGGCTTCCGAAGGCTCCCATCCTCTACCTCGAGTTTGACATTAATATTGCTGACAGGAGTGGGGGCGGTAGGGGGACATGGGGGACCAAGGGACTCTGCGTCCCAGTAATTAAACATGTTGGGACTGAAGCATTGCCAGCGGCAGCATCTGGTTGCAATTACCAGAGGGGACTGAAGTGATTAGTCACCTTTATAGTGAGAGCCAGGTCGGTCCCCTGGGCTCCTCCCTGGAGAGGACCTTCTCAGCAAGCTCAGAGACCCCTTTCCCTGCTCTCATCCCATTTCTGGAGTTCCCTGATCCCCAAACAATAGTCCTTGCTCTGAGACTCCTTCTTGTCCCCCTGAAGTCCCAGGACATTGGGTGAGAACTTGACTGAAAGCCAAGAATACCAGAATCACCCCCACCACCCTTTTACTTCTTCTTGTGTTTCTACAGGCCAGGTTAGGATTCTTTGGCACAAAATGTGTCAAAGCAGGAATTCAGCTTAAAAAGTAATTTAACCTTTCTGAACTTCTATTTCTTCATCTGCAAAGTGCAGATATCAGGAGCACCGTCATCACGGGATTATTGTGAAGATAAATAAGGTAAAAAGTACAGTGGACTACAAGGGCTAGAGTCTAGCCCTTATTTGACTACCTGCAGAATAAATAGTATCTATTATGAATATTTGTCAGGTGCTAGGCTAACACCTTTTATGATTCATTTAATTGAATCCCCACAAACACCCTATGAGGTAAGTACTGTCATGATCCTTGTTCAGAGTCCCAGAGAGGGTTGGAGGCTTCTAAAAATCACGCAATGCACTAAAGCATCTAGCAGAACCAGGATGCCAAACCAATTTGCCTCCAGGGGCCCTTACTCCTTATCAAACCATGTGGTGGGACATCTTCGTTGTTTGACTCATTCATCCCTTCATTTATTCACCCAATCAAGCTTACAAAGTGCCTGAAAAGTGGCAAGACAGAATCCCTTCTTTTAAGGAACTCAAGAGTCCAGCAGGGAAGTCATGATAGGTCCATAAGTAATTACACCTTGAAGTAGAAAATTATGGCTTTTGTATATAAGGGCCAGTTAGAGATTTATTCATCCACATCACACACACTGAGAATCTGCTATGTGCTGGACCCCGTGCTCAGCACTGGGAATAAGTGAGAGGTAAATATGGTACAGTCTAGTCATCATCTAATGGGGGAGACGGAAATTTAAATAAATTATTGCAGTTAGGGATTAAGTTATGATTTTAAAAACATGAAAAAAAGTACATACACAGAGTAGAAGAGATGAACTGTGTTCAAAACAGGGGGTTCAAAACCCCCTGTTTTGAACCTGCAGGCACCTGCAGGCGTGTGTGTGAACCTGAGCACCTGCAGGCGTGTGTGTGTGTGTGTGTGTGTGTGTGTGTGTGTGAACAGTTTGAACTGTGTTCAAAACAGGAGGCAGAACTGGGTAAGCTCTGAGCTGCCAAAGCGGGAAGGAGCACAGAAGATGTGTGATGGCAATTCAGGAGTGCATATTTTCCGGTGAATGGGGGAAGGCTTCATGGAAGAGAGGGCACATGAGCTGGCACTTTTCAATAGGTAGGTTTTAGAGAGGGGAGCATTGGAATAGAGAGATCCTGGACGCCTAGAAGCCAGTTACCAGGTAATTATAGTAGGACAGGTGGTGAGGACCTAGATAGTGAGGCAGTGGGGGACAGAGAAGAGGGAGGAATGTCAGAGATGACTGCTTCAGTGTGGACAAGTCAAAGGGAAGCCAAGTATTGTGAATCTGGGCAACTGGGGGGGATAGTAATGAATTCAGCTCTTTCTTAAAGCTCCCCCAAAGAGTGCCTGATGGTGCCTTGGTCATTTGAGATGGGGAGGTGGGGCCCTACGGGGTATTCTGGCCCAGGAGCACCACAGGGAGCTTGAAATGGCCAAGTTATGCTGCTGTGCTCTGAAGATCAGCGAGATCTGGGAGCATCACCATGAAAAGACTGGTCAGGCACCTGGACACCCCAGCCCAGTTTCATCTTTCATTCATCACACATTCGCTGAGCTTCTACTCTGTGCCAGGTCATGCTGGGAAACCAATCTGGTGACCTTAGAGTGAGAACAGATCTCCATTAAGCAGGCTCAAAGGATCTCAGATTAAGAGGGAAGCTTTCCTGATTACTCCTTCTATGCTGCTTCTTACGGTGTGACAAGTGTTAAGGGCAACAGGTACAAGAAAGGGTAGTTGGTTCTGTCTGGGGATGAGGGCAGGCTTCCCAGAGGAGGTGAATTTTCAGCTGAAGCTCTCAGGATGGGCAGGCTTCTTCCGGTTGTGGGAGTTGATGTTTCAGGTGAAGGGAACAGCTTTCCCTCTGAGTTCTGCTGAAATTCAGACTTCTTCCAGAGCTACCAGAAAAACATCCAGTGGGAAATCATTTCTCCAGCCTCCTGCAGGGGCCGCTGCTGCCCCAGGCTGAGGCTGCCACCTCCGGACTCAGCCGGTCCTTCCCAACAAAACTCGGGAGTCTGTCTTTGCTGGGGTAGTAGTGAGGTAGACCCTGGACCTGCCTCCATTGAAGGCGTGGGCTCGGGGGTGGCAGTGCCCCCTGAAGCCTGAAGAAATCATCTGAGCTCCGTCAGTGGCACCTGGGGGGAGGGGTGTAGTGGGTACAGATATTTTTCTGCCTCTGGGTCACCACAAGTTTATTAAAATAAAAGCAACTGTGGGTAAATGCTGCCATCTGTTCTGCCACCCCCCCAACAACAAATCAGGCCCCAGACTAGACGCAGGAGTTGAAACTGCTTTAAAACACCCCAAGGACTTAACTGAAAACCCACACTCCCCATGCTTCTGGGGCTTAAGATCTTGAGCTCATTCCTCAGTATCTCTCCTCAGGAAGGTGGGGTGGGCTGCCCCTGGAGGTGGAGGTGAAGACCCCTAGTCTGCTCCACGGACTGAGAGGCCCCCTAAGCCCAGAGCCCTGCCGCGGGGCTCTGTGCCAAGAGCCCCCGTGAGCCATGGCCTCGAAAGGGCAGTGGCGATTTTTTTCACATAAATATATCGCACTTAAATGAGTTTAGACAGCATGACATCAGAGAGTAATTAAGTTAGTTTGGGTTGGAATTCCGTTTCCAATTCCTGAGTTCAGGTTTGTAAAAGATTTTTCTGAGCACCTGCAGGCGTGTGTGTGTGTGTGTGTGTGTGTGTGTGTGTGTGAAGTATTTTCACTGGAAAGGATTCAAAACTTAAAAAAAAAAAAAAACTGGAGCATACAGGCAGCATTACGCCATTCTTCCTTCTTGGAAAAATCCCTCAGCCTTATACAAGCCTCCTTCAAGCCCTCAGTCAGTTGTGCAGGAGAAAGGGGGCGGTCGGCTTTCTCCTTTCAAGAACGAGTTATTTTCAGCTGCTGACTAGAGACGGTGCACGTCTGGATACGAGAACATTTCCACTATGGGACTGGATACAAACACACACCCGGCAGACTTAAAGAGTCTCAGACTGAGGAGAAAGCCTTTCCTTCTGCTGCTCCCGCTGCTGCCGCTGCTTTTGAGGGTCCACTCGGTTCATGGTTTTTCCTGCCAAACCAGAGGCACCTTCGCTGCTGCCGCCCTTCTCTCTGGTGTCATTCAGCGGCTGGCCAGAGGATGAGACTCCCCAAACTCCTCACTTTCTTGCTTTGGCACCTGGCTTGGCTGGACCTGGAATTCATCTGCACTGTGTTGGGTGCCCCTGACTTGGGCCAGAGACCCCAGGGGGCCAGGCCAGGCTTGGCCAAAGCAGAAGCCAAGGAGAGGCCCCCTCTGGCCCGGAGCATCTTTAGGCCGGGGGGTCACAGCTATGGTGGGGGGGCCGCCAGTGCCAGGGCAAAGGGGGGCACCGGGCAGACAGGAGGCCTGACACAGCCCAAGAAGGATGAACCCAAAAAGCTGCCCCCCAGATCGGGTGGCCCTGAACCCAAGCCAGGACACCCTTCCCAGACAAGGCAGGCGGCAACGCGGACGGTGACCCCAAAAGGACAGCTTCCCGGGGGTAAGGCACCTCCAAAGGCAGGATCTGTCCCCAGCCCCTTCCTGCTGAAGAAGGCCAGGGAGACTGGACCCCCTCAAGAGCCCAAGGAGCCGTTCCGCCCGCCCCCCATCACGCCCCACGAGTACATGCTCTCGTTGTACAGGACGCTGTCCGATGCTGACAGAAAGGGAGGCAACAGCAGCGTGAAGTTGGAGGCTGGCCTGGCCAACACCATCACCAGCTTTATTGACAAAGGGCAAGGTGAGGGGGTGGGGTGGCAGGGGCACGGCTGAGAGGGAGGGGCGTCTGCATGTGCGGAGGGGCCTTTCAGAGCCCCGACACTGCACCGGTGGGAGGTAGTGTGTGCATCAGCCTGGGGTGGTATCTGGGACTTACCTCCCACGTTCCCGGTCCCGGGCTGCTGGTGCGCCAGAGCCAATTCTTGCAAGGTGCAGAGGGGGTTACTGAGCCCGGAGAGGAGACAAGACCTGCCAGTTGGTGGCAGAGTTGGGGACCATACTTTAAGACTCTTACCAGGCCATGCTCTGTTCTGAGGTGGGTTGGCCAGACTTTCCAGGCTCCAGAGGTTTGTAGGTTTTCTCAGATGGCAGAGAGAGAAATTAATCGCTAGATTCCCGTGGTTCTGCAAATTTGCCTTCAGGCTAGGGCCAGAGGAGGCAGGATGGGTGAAGACAGTAAATGGGGCGTCTTGGAGTCGCGGGATGACATTTAAAAGTATGGTGTGGGGGTGGGGGGCTGGGGGGTGGCAGACTTAGCAGCAGCAGGGCAGAAATCCTCAGACAAGGGGACTAACTCACAATGTGATCTTAAGAGAGTCCCTTTTCCCTGTGGGGTCTCGGTTTCCCCATCTGCACAACTCTATGGGGGTTGGGCTGGGGGATTTCTGAGAGTCCTTCAAAAATGAACACTTTATATCTTGTCCTAAACACAGATCATTTTTATTGTCAACCCGGGAGAGAGGGTAGCCATTCCCCTCACCTCACCCTATGCTCACCTAGCGCTACTGTTTTGACTTTTCCCTCCCCACTTGCTGTGTGATCTCAGCAAGTCCCTTCTCCTCTCAGGGCCTCAGTTTCTCTGTAAGTGTGAAGAGGGAGATGGATTACTCATTGCCAGGGTTGCCCGCAGCTCTTACGCTCTGGTTCCGTGAGGCTTGGGACTTTGGCTGGCAGGGTGGGGGAGGGGGCGGAGATGGGGAGAGGCTCCTCATTAGAGCTGGCCCGTGGGGGAATGACACGGTGGGAGGAACCAGGAGGCGGCAGGTCTGGCTGGGGTGGGGGAGGTGGCCTGGCTGCCTGCCCAGCCAGGGAAAGCTGTGACCCCTTGGGGGCTCATAAAATAAGTCCTTGTGCCCCCCAGCTCTAAGGGAGCTTGCAGAGGGGGAGATGGGGAGTTTAAAGGCCTAATTAGTCACCTTCTAGAGCAACGTATGAATGCTTCCCAATGGCAAATTGGTATTTAAGAAGGAGGGTATGCTGATTTGGACACACTACAGAGTTTCTCACACACACACAGCCTTATATTTATACACGCATGCTGAATCACACACACATGTACACATGTGAACACACACCTTCTTACATGTCCACACAGAATCGTCTTGCATGCACACGCACATATACATATCTTTCAAATATTCACGCAAGCGCAATCATACACGCACGTCACTCATTATACTTTACCTTTCTTATTCACATATAAGCCCGTTATTCACATATACGCACGCACACACACACACGCTCATACACGCAGCGGGATAAGACATGTACACAACAAAATCATCAGACTAGGAAGCTGGGGAAATTGGATTGTAGCTTTATCGTTAACTATCTGTGTGAACTTGCACAAGTCACTTGCCCTCTCTGTGCCTCATCCGTAGAATGGGAACACCAAGATATTCCTTAAGGTGGAGTGGGAGCAGCTCAGGATTGGGTATAAGATGTTCTACAGTAGGGTTCCAACTCTGCTTTTTCCTAGCTGGGTGATCTGGGGCAAGTCACCTAACTCCTCTGAGCCTCAGATTCCTCCTCTGGAAAAAATAGAGCTAATTATAAAACCCACTCCACCTATCTCTCCAATGAAGATATCATATAAGATAATAGCTGGGGAGGGATAGCAAGAGGCAGTTCTAAGGCTGATGCATCTCTGATATGCATTGTCATTGACACAAACACCTGGAATTGTTCAAATCACCACAGCCACATCTACGGAAAAACAACCCTACTTGGTCTGGTCTTTAGGAAGCTCCCTTATTTTGAAAAAGGCTCTCAGTGGTTTGGGTCTTGGCCTCTGTCAGAGTAGGGGAGAGGTTAAAGAAAGCTGTCTCCAGAGGGGAGAGAGCTGTAGCCCTCCCTGAGGCCCCGAGGTGGCTGGCTCTCTTGGTGAGGTTGCAGGGAATGACTTCTGGGTGTTCTCTCTAGATGACCGAGGTCCTGTGGTCAGAAAGCAGAGGTACGTGTTTGACATTAGTGCCCTGGAGAAGGATGGGCTGCTAGGGGCCGAACTGCGGATCTTGCGGAAGAAGCCCTCGGACACGGCCAAGCCAGTGGCCCCTGGCATCGGGCGGGCTGCCCAGCTGAAGCTGTCCAGCTGCCCCAGCGGCCGGCAGCCGGCAGCCTTGCTGGATGTGCGCTCCGTGCCAGGCCTGGACGGATCTGGCTGGGAGGTGTTCGACATCTGGAAGCTCTTCCGAAACTTTAAGAACTCGGCCCAGCTGTGCTTGGAGCTGGAGGCCTGGGAACGGGGCCGGGCCGTGGACCTCCGTGGCCTGGGCTTTGACCGGGCGGCCAGGCAGGTCCACGAGAAGGCCCTGTTCCTGGTATTTGGCCGCACCAAGAAACGGGACCTGTTCTTTAATGAGATTAAGGCTCGCTCGGGTCAAGATGATAAGACGGTGTACGAGTACCTGTTCAGCCAGCGGCGAAAAAGGCGGGCCCCACTGGCCACGCGCCAGGGCAAACGGCCCAGCAAGAACCCCAAGGCCCGTTGCAGTCGGAAGGCGCTGCATGTCAACTTCAAGGACATGGGCTGGGATGACTGGATCATCGCACCCCTTGAGTACGAGGCCTTCCACTGCGAGGGGCTATGTGAGTTCCCCTTGCGCTCCCACCTGGAGCCCACGAACCATGCAGTCATCCAGACCTTGATGAACTCCATGGACCCTGAGTCCACACCACCAACCTGCTGCGTGCCCACACGACTGAGTCCCATCAGCATCCTCTTCATTGACTCCGCCAACAACGTGGTCTATAAGCAGTATGAGGACATGGTCGTGGAGTCTTGTGGCTGCAGGTAGCAGCACTGGCCCTCTGTCTTCCTGGGTGGCACGTCCCAGGATGCTGGTCACAAGGGCCCGTCCCTGCACTCCCGAAATCAGAGAGATTGGGAGGCAGCACCCAGGAGCATCTACCCGGCCTGCGTGAAAGGGGTTTCCAACAGCCTTGCTCTTACTCTCTGAGTGGGACTGGGTTCAAGGTTCCTTTCTATCCACAAGTCCCCTTGTCTGAGGATTTCTGCCCTGCTGCTGCTCTGACTGGCAGACACAGACCCAGGGAGACAGACTGAATGGGACTGAGACCCAGGAGACCTTGCTTTCCAATGAGACTCAGCCCTCAACCTCTCCTTACCTGGGCCTTTTTGGCTTCTGGACTCTCCAGGGAGGGCTCCCCTTGGGAGAGCCCACAGGTGCTGCCCTCTCCTTGAATCACCACTGTGCCTGGTGATTTCCTGCCCCTGGGGCAGATGAGATGCTGATTGGGCAGGGGTGGGCCGGAGGGGGTGAGGGCTTGGGCCGGGGTGAGGAGTGTGAGGCTGTTAGACTGTTAGATGAAAATGTACATTGATGAGATAAAAAGCAAAACTGTTACTAAAACTGTGGCAAATTTCTTGTTTACTCCAGGGGACCCAGTGACCCCTCAAAGAATGACTGGCCCAGGGAAGGGAGGTGGGTTGCCTGAAGCAAAATGGGAGAGTACAGGCTGAGGAGGGCCAATGCTACCTCTAACCCCATTCCCGTTCCTTCCAACGGCCCGCTGGTCTGGAGCTCCGTCTGCTCCTCTGGGGCCTGGCAACAGACTTGACATTCCTTAGTCAAGCTTGTTGCCTCAGAAATGGATCCTTACATGGGAGGGATATTGGGAATTTCATTTCCTCTAAAATCATTCCCACTTCTTTCACCTATTTGCACCCCAACCCCCCACATACTCAAAGAATCAACTGGCCACCATTTAGAGGGCCTTTCCGTGGGGAACCTGGGTTGCCAGGGATCTCCTCCTCCCCTGTTGGGGCATCTTCTTCTTGCCACTGACCACTGTTCCTTGAATGATCTTGTCTGTGGCCCTGCTACCCTCCAGTTTGGCACTTTTACCAGTCGTCCCTCCTCATCCATCACCTCCTACCCCTCACCCCAGCTCCAGAAACAGAGTTGGAGTCCCTCCCCTTTACATTATACATTATGCAAATATATAACTACATATTAGATAAGTCACCTCCCCACTAGCCTTGGACAGACCAATGCCAGACACATCCTGACAATGGTTCCTGTTGGGGCCTGGCCCAGAGTAGATGCCCACTTCCCTTTATCCACTAGAATCCTTAGGGAGGGCATGAGGCACTAATGCTTAGAAGGGGAACAGAGCCCTCTGGTAGGGAAATTTGGACATGCAAGTCTTCATTCTAAGGGCTCAGGACCAGACTCTGCCTGGCTGAAGAGAGGGAGGACCAGGGGAAGGGAGTCTAGGCCTCTGCTTCCCACCCAGGGGGCCTCAACATTTTCCCCACCTCTCTCCAGCTGGGTCTTTGATTCCCAGGGCTCCTAGCCAAAGCTGTTTCAACAGTAGGGATGCCTGCCCAGCTATGGGCAGGTCTTGTGTCCCTTTCCTCTAGGCCTGAAACCTGGGTTGTCAGGACCTGAAACAAGAGCCCAGCGCAGGGGGCAGCCTACCTTTGAGCTGCCTTTCTGGTTTGGAGGCCATTACCTGTCCCTGAGGGGCCAGTCTGCACCTGGAACCTAGCCCTCCCTGGCCAGGCTTCGTTGTGTTTGGCCGGTGGCAGGCCTGTGAGCTCTGACAGTAAACAAAGAGCTGCCACAGCAGACAGAGTTCTGGTGTGAGAGGGGAGAGTGGGCCTGGAGGCAGTGCTGGCGAAGCCAACCAGGGGCCTGTGGACACAGGGAGAGCCGTGGAGAAGCGGGGGGCTGGAAACTGAGCGGGGAGAGAGAGAGGCAGAGGATGCAGAGGTCACAGGTGGGGCTGACTCCTACACGCACTGATTTTCTGGGCCGTGTGTCCCTCCTTTCTTGGAAAGTCTGACAGCCTGGAGTGGCACCCTGCCTGAGCCCTGTCAGAGGGCTTCCTGTCATCTCAGCCCCCGTGCTCTTCCTGCTGCAGACCTGGGCACTGCATTGACTGTTGTGGTCTGGCTTGGTACCTAGGAGCTTCCTCTCCCACCTCAACCTGCCCTAGAACTTGCTTTCACAAAAGAGCCACTCAGACTTCGTGCCCTCCCCCCTTTCCTCCCCAGACTATGGGGATCCAATCAGATCAGTGTGGGAAACAGCCCTTCCATCCTAACCATCCGGTCAGCTGCCTCCTTGGACAACGATCTCTACTGGGCATCCACTCCAGTCCCAATCGAAACAAGATGCGGACTTGTATGGAACACTTGCGTGCCAGAGGGCACAAGGCATGTATCATTCTTCGGGGTTCACAAATGGGTTCTCCTCTGAGGTTCACAAACATGCTCACAGCTCTGAAGGGCTCAAAAGGCAACCCAGTTTCAAATTTCAGATCTGTCACTCAGAGTTAGAGGCCTTGGGCAAGTAACTTAATTCCATGAACCTTGGTTTCCTCATTTGTCGGGGTGGGGAGATGGAAATAAGGAGGGGGGAGGGGTAGACAATATGCCTATTTCATAGGGCTAACTGCGGATATGAAAGACACTCAACACAATGGCCAGCACAGCGGTGGCACTCAGTAAATATTAGTGGTTATCATTATTGTGTATCCAACAGTCCTGTGAAGCAGGCAGGGCAAAGGACTATTACCCCGTCCCCCCCCCCATTTTTATAGATGAGGAAGCTGACATCCAGAGAAGTAATGCAGTTCTCCTGCGGGTCTTACATTCTTTGTACCATTCTTGCTACTTCTTTGGGATCCCCATGCCACTGACTCCGGTCCTGGCGAGTAGTCAAATTACCTTCCTAGGCCTTGCCTTCCTGCTCTTAAAAGTTTCTCCTTGGGGACACACAGTATGTTCGTTTCTGGGGAGAAATAGCTAAGCATATAGGTTAGGGCAGGGAAGATGAGAGGCCCATAGGGGTGGAAAGAGGTGAGGCTCCTAGTGCTCTGATATCATCTCTTAGTCCCTTCCACATCCCTATGTCCCAGGGCCATATGAGGGAGACTCCGCTTTTCTAGGGTTTGGACACACAACCTTGGAAAACCTCTCAGACTTCACTCTGACCCCACAACTAGTTTTCTTGATCTGTGTATACATGTAAGGAAGCTGAGTAAGGAAGGGTGAGTCACATATGCTTGGGAGTCAGGCAGATCTGGATTCCAGTTCTGGTTCCACCGCTTTCCAGCTGAAACTCTCTAAGCCTTGGTTTCTCTGTCTGTAAAAGAGGGATAATAATACCAAATTTAATGGGCCTGGGATTTGGGAGAGGGGATATTTATTCATTCCATCAGCCTTCGATCCATTCATTCATTCGTTAATCAATAAATATTTATTGAGGGCTTACTATGGCTCAGAATGCTGTGCTGAGAGTTGGGATAATAATAACAATCACAATTGTAAATGTTTATCAAGGGCTTATTATGTGCCAGGTACTGTGCTTAGCACTTTACCTGACTTCTCTTATCTTGCAACAACCACATCCTCAAGTTCCATGCATGAGTGAAAGAGAAAATAAAGACCTCAAAGGATGCTAGGATGATAATATAATAGGCTGAATCAAAGGAGATGAAATAAAGGGGAAAAGTCAAATTGTCCATCAGAATGCATGAAACCAACCATACAAGAATGGTATGTAAAACAATGAGATTTCACACGACTTCAGATGGGGAAGAGATAGTATTACAAGTAGCCGTGAACTGAATTGAATCAACTGAATATAATGTGGGTGCCTAAATACAAACATTAAGTATGGGCTTCATTAATAGACATGTAGTGTACAAACCCAAGGAAGTTGAGGTTCTGCTCTGTTAGGCAGGACTTGGGGAGCGTTGGGGTGGACAGAGTAATGGAGAAACAAAGTCAAGGGTGAATCCTGTGGTGTTTTTTTTTTTCCCCCTCTGGCAACTGGGTAGAAGGTGTGCCATTCGAGAACAACGATGAAAGAGAACACAGAAGGAGGAACACATTTTGAGAGGAAGATGATGAGGTCAGATTATACATGCCAGGTTTGGAGAACTCTTTTTTTTTTTTTTTAAGATTTTATTTATTTATTTGACAGAGAGAGAGCACACAAGCAGGGGGAGCGGCAGGCAGAGGGAGAGGGAGATGCAGGTTTCTCGCTGAGTGGGGAGCCAGATGTGGGGCTCCATCCCAGGACCCTGGGATCATGACCTGAGCTGAAGGCAGACGTTTAACTGACTGAGCCACCCGGGTGCCCTGAAGAACTCTTAAGAGATTAACTTTAAATGGGAAAAGCAGGAATTCTTTCATGAAACGGTAAGAAGGAAGGATACACACATATGATAAAAGCAGATTTGTTGGTTGAGTGGTGGGAAGTCAAGTTTCATTCTGATGGCTTCTAATTTCTCTTTTCTCCGTGAAGTAGGAGTTGAGGCCATCTGTTCAGAGACAGTAGGAAGGGGTCAGAGTCAAGGTTTGAGGAATGTAGAAAAAGCTCCTGTTATGGGTTTAATTGTGTCCCTCAAAAAAATATGTTTAAGCGCTGACCCTCATACCTGTGAATATGACCGTATTTGGCAAAAGGGTCTTTGCAGATGTAATCAAATTAAGATAAGGTCATTAGGCTGGGCCCTCATGCAATATGACTGGAGTCTTTAGAAAAGAAGAGACACAGACAGGCAGATAGGGAGAAGATCATGAAATGACAGACGAAGAGATTGGAGTTATGCAGTTGTAAACCAAGAAACACCAAGGATTGCTGGCAACTGCCAGAGCTAGGAAAAAGCAAGAAAAGATCCTCCCCTAGAGCCTTCAGATAGAGCATGGTCCTGCCAACACCTTGATTTTGGACTTCTAGCCTCTAGAACTATGAAACAATACATTTCCATTGTTTTAAACCACCTGGTTTGTGTTCTGTTGTTGTTGTTGTTGTTATGGTAGCCTTATGAAATTAATGCAGTTATAAATAGCAATCCTAGAGAAAGCAAGCTGAGTTGAGCATAATAGAGGTGGGATAACCATAGTTGGTGGTACTTGCATGATTTTCTTCAGTAGTAATCAATAATCTGGTTGCAGGCATGGAGTACATGAACAATTACAGGGTTGGAGTTTTTTTAGATGGACAGGATAGAAAGACGTTTGAACAAGGGAGTTAATATTGGTAAGAGAATAATGAAGTGATAGACCATTCGGTCTGAGCTAGATAGAAGAAGTATAGAGAGGAGAGGGTTGACAAACTATAAAGAGAAGAGATAAAAAGCCTGGAGGTCTCAATGGGGTAGAATGACAGGTGTACTAGGAGTAATAAATGAAAGCTAAAAGAATAGGATGGTAAGAACACAGAATGGCATAAATTAAAAATTTCAGAATTAAAACAATTCCAGTAATAAAGTCCAGGAATTGGCCATGGGAGGGGGTGGCTGAACACGTCACAGAAATGGAACCATAATCATACAATATGTAGCCTCTTGTGACTTCTTTCACTTAGCATGTTTGCCAGGGTCATCCATATTGCAGCTCTTTTTTTTTTTTTTTTTTAAGGTTTATTTATTTATTTATTTGACAGAGAGAGAGAGACAGCGAGAGAGGGAACACAAGCAGGGGGAGTGGGAGAGGGAGAAGCAGGCTTCCTGCTGAGCAGGGAGCCTGATGCGGGGCTCAACCCCAGGACTCTGGGATCATGACCTGAGCCGAAGGTAGACACTTAATGACTGAGCCACCCAGGTGCCCCCGTATTGTAGCTCTTATCAGTAGTTCATTCCTGTTTATTGTTGAATAACAATCCATTTTTTCAAAATACTGTATTTTATTTATCCATTCATCAGTTGATGAACATTTAGATTGTTTTCACCTTTTATATGCTATTGTGAATAATGCAGTGATGAACATTCCTATACAAGTTTTTGTGTGGACATATGTTTTAATTTTGACCTAGGAATATAATTAATGGGTCATACGGTAATTCTGTTTTCATTCTGAGGAACAGCCAGACTCTTCCAGAACAGCTGTACTATTTTACATTTCCATCACTCATGTATGAGGGATCAAGTTTTTCCACATCATTGCTAGCACTTTGTATTGTATGTCTGCCTGAAAATAGCCGTGTAGTGGATGTGTGAAGTGATTATCTCATTGTGTGTGCATGTGTGTGTATGTGTATGTGTGTGTATGTATGTTTGTAGTTCCCTAATGACCACTGATGTTGATCATCTTTCCATTAGCTTACTGGCCACTTGTAGATCTTCCTTGGAGAAATTTCCATTCAAATCCTTTGCCCATTTTTAATTGGGTGTTTGTTTTTTTATTATTGTTGTAAAGTTGTAAAGTTTTTTTATATATTCTGGGTACAAGTCCCTTATCTGATATCTGATTTGCAAATATTTTCTCCCATTCTGTATCTTTTTACTTTCCTGATGGTATTTTTTACAATGCAAAAGTTTAAATTTTTATGTAGTCCAATTTATTTTTTCTTTTGTTATCTGTGCTTTTGGTGTTGTATCTAAGAAGTTTTTATCTAACACAAGGTCATGAAGATTTACTTCTTATGTTTTTTTTTTCCCTAAGAGTTTTATAGTTTAGCTTCTACATTTAGGTCTATGATCTATTTTGAATTAATTTTCCATATGGTGCGAGATAGGAGTCCAACTTCATTCTTTTGCATTGTTTTTTTATTTTATTTTATTATTATTTTTAAAGATTTTATTTATTTATTTGACAGAGAGAGACACAGCGAGAGAGGGAACACAGCAGGGGGAGCGGGAGAGGGAGACGCAGGCTTCCCACAGAGTAGGGAGCCCGATGCGGGGCTCGATACCAGGACCCTAGGATCATGACCTGAGCCGAAGGCAGACGCTTAACAACTGAGCCACCCAGGTGCCCCTATTTTATTTTATTTTTTTAAAAAAGATTTTATTTATTTATTTGACAGAGAGAGAGACAGCAAGAGAGGGAACACAAGTAAGGGGAGTGAGAGAGGGAGAAGCAGGCTCCCGCTGAGCAGGGAGCCCGATGAGGGGCTCGATCCTAGGACTCTGGGATCATGACCTGAGCTGAAGTCAGCCGCTTAACCGACTGAGCCACCCAGGTGCCCCTGCATTGTTTTTTAAAAAAATTGTGAATATGTATTGTACCTACCCACCCCCAACTGTAACACTGTTGAGGGCAAGGACCAAGTTCTAGTCCTTTGTATTTTCCATAAAACTAATGAGTAAATTCTTTTGCAGAATAAGATTTGGAGATGAATGCTTTTATTTCAATTTTATTTTATTTTATTTTTTTAAGATTTATTTATTTATTTTAAGAGAGAAAGAGTGTGTGAGCAAGTGGGGAGAGGGGCAGAGGGAGAGAATCCTCAAGCAGACTCCTGGCTGAGTGTAGAGCCCCGACGTGGAGCTCGATGTCACCACCCATGAGATCATGACCTGAGCCAAAATCAAGAGTTGGATGCTCAACCAATGAGCCACCCAGGTGCTCTTATTTTATTTATTTATTTGTTAAAGATTTATTTATCATTTTAGAGAGGGGGGGGAGAGTGAGAGTGGGAGGGAGAGGGGCAGAGAGAGGGAGAGAGAGAATCTTTTTTTTTCTTAAAGATTTTATTTTTACGAGAAAGAGAGAGCACAAGCAAGGGGAGTGGCAGGCAGAGGGAGAGGGAGAATCAGACTCCCCGCTGAGCAGGGAGCCTGAGTTAGGGCTTGATCCCACGATCCTGAGATCATGACCTGAGCCAAATCCAAGAGTCAGATGCTTAACCGAGTGAGCCACCCAAGCACCCCTATTTTATTTTATTTTTAAAGATTTTATTTTTAAGTAATCTCTATACCCAAGATGGGGCTCGAACTCACAACCCTGAGATCGAGTCACACGTTCTTCCAACTGAGCCAGCCAGGGGCTCCTATTTCAATTTTAAAGGTAGTTATATAGATATGGTACAAACTTCAAATGAGACAAAAGGATACAGAGTGAAAAGTATGTCTGCCCTCCATACCTAACCTCCTAGTCCTCCAGTTCTTTCTCACAATCAACAACCATGACCAATTTCTTGTGTATCTTTCCAATGATTTTTTTATACCTATATTAGCACACACTTGGAATCCAAAGTTTTTACCACAACCAATAATGTCCCCCAGGATCCGGCCTCTAGGGCCACCTTATCAACCTCATCCCCTACCAACCTCATCTCCTACTCTTCCTTATTCATTTGGCTCCAGCCATAATAATCTTTTTGCTCTTCCTTGGAAACACCAAGCATTCTCCCATATTGGGACCTTTGCTCTGTTCACTCTGCCCGACACGCTCTTTTCTGAGATATTTACATGGATCACTCTCTCATTTCATTCACATTTCTGATCAAATTCAGTGAGGTTCTGCTTGACCATCCCATCTAAAAAATACCTTGCTCTATTACTTTTTATTCTTGTCCTGCTTAGCCTTTACCAATACCTGACACTAGATTATGTATATTTATTTGCCTGTTATCTCCTTTCACTGGACTATAAATTCCATGGGGGTAGGAACTTTTATTCTCCACTGTATTGTCAGCATCTAGATCTGAGCCTGGATCATGGTAAATGCTCAGCAAATACATTTCTTCAATGAATGACTGAATTTCAATGTGGAGCCTCTAAGGGGAAGCAGGGGAATCCTGAAGGGTAGAGGCAGTGTGGAGAAAGATGAAACATAAAGAGGGAGAGGGAGCTTTGGGAAAACAATGGAGATTATTGGGGCACAAGCTGATGACAAGCCTTGGCAGTGGAGAGAAGCTGAGCAGCCCTGGGGAGTTGAGACCAAAGAGCCAAGGGAGGAGCACTGTGAAGGGCCTTATGGAACCTGAAATCTCCATGGGTTCCAAGAAAGATAAACTTGTTTATACCCTTAGCCTGTTCCCAGAAAGTTCCTTCTACTTTCTGTCTTAACTGAAACCTGGCCTTCCTCTTTGAATATTATTTCTATGATTTTCCCTGTAACCTTCCTTCTCTGGGATGGTGCTTGTCATTATTCTATACCCTGTGTGCGTTAAGACTGGCAGTTAAAGACTTCAACTGCTTACTCTCCAATACCACCTTCAATCCATTACCCCTCTACCTGCTGCTCCTTCACGGCTCATGCTATATGTTCATGCTACTTCCAAACTCATGGACACCCTATTAGACTTTGGCATCAGACATAGAATATGCTTCTTTATTCCAAATCCAGCCACCATCAGAGGCAACATAAATGTCTATATAGACGACTCTCCTAAAATGTGGGTCCTCAGTTCGTTGAAGGCCTGCCTCTACCCCAGGGATTTTTACCTCTCCTTTACTTTAGCCACTTTCTTAACAGCTTCTTCCTCTCTTTAAATCCTTCACCATACAGATTTCCTGGCCTATCACTCGAACCTTTTTCTTGACAATATCATCACTTTCTTTGTGCTGATGACATCCATTCCATGACCTGGAAAAACCATAATCCTTTATTAAATACAACTATCAGCTCTCTCCTCTGCTAATCCCAGGCTGGCAAATGATTTTGAAGAAAAAAAGAGGTAGATTGGTGCTATTAAAAGTTTTGCTCTTAAATGTACAGAATATTCATGGAAACACAGGTCATAGAAACAATAACAACAAAAAGGAAACAAATGTCTGTCAACTCTATCTTATGACAGAACAGCTATTAAAAGGACATGAACTGGATCTATACAGAGCAGCATATATAGAATAAAAAAACAACTGTTGGGTGAAAAAAAGGAAGAAGCAAAATAAAACATAAGATTGTTGTCACACACAAAAAAGAATGTTGTTAATTAAGTAAAAAAAAAAAGAGAGAGAAAAGAAGGAAAGAAAGAAAGAAAACCCACACCAACCAGAGTGATATATTTTCTGAGGGAGTATGTATATATATGTGAAAACATTACAAAATATCTAGAAGGAAGTTCAATTTTAGAGAGGGTAGAAGGAGTTGCGATGTAAGGTGCTGGTAAAAGGAACTTTAGCTTTATCTGTAACATGCTAAGTTTTATTTATTTATTTATTTATTTATTTATTTATTTATTTATTTTTAAGATTTTATTTATTTATTTGACAGAGAGAGACACAGCGAGAGAGGGAACACAAGCAGGGGGAGTGGGAGAGAGAGAGACAGGCTTCCCGCGGAGCAGGGAGCCCGATGTGGGACTCGATCCCAGGACCCTGGGATCATGACCTGAGCCGAAGGCAGATGCTTAACGACTGAGCCACCCAGGCGCCCCACATGCTAAGTTTTAGAAGAGAATGTGATCATATATCACCTTTTAATTTAAAATTAATTAATACATTAAAATTAAAAAAAATGAAGAGTTACCAACTTCAACTAGATCCTCCATGTTTCAACTGGTCCCCTTTTTCTTTTGTTCTCTATGACACTTTAAATTTTCTCCACTCTTCTATAGTCTCATGCCATCTGCATTCCTCTGAATAGAAAATCTCTCCACCCTAGTTCACAGAGAAAATAGGAATCATCAGAAAGGAAATTAAATATTAATATTTTTTTTCTCTTGTGCTCAACATCTTAGCTCATCATCTCTTGTGTGAATCCCTCTTATCTCTTTTTAATATGTGATGCCACTTGTCCTAAGGTACATGTAGGAGCACTACACCATTGTTTTTCAATATTACGTATGTAAGCTATGGATTTGAAAGCAGAAAGCATCTTCACTTTGGCTTATAAAATCCTTTATGTGGAAGATTGATGAGGTAAGTCTTTATATTCTGTATAAAAACAAAACTAAATTCATATATGAAAGTCGTTAGTGTTTGGATACTATTAGCCTACTAACTGGTCTTCCATCTTCATATTTTCCCTTCTCTGATCCATTCTGTGTATAGTAGTTAACATCAGCTTTTTTTTTAAATTTTATTTTATTATGTTATGTTAATCACCATACATCATTAGTTGTTTTTTTTTTTTTAAGATTTTATTTATTTATTTGACACAGAGAGAGAGAGAGACAGTGAGAGAGGGAACACAAGCAGGGGGAGTGGGAGAGGGAGAAGCAGGCTTCCCGTGGAGCAGGGAGCCTGATGTGGGGCTCGATCCCAGGACCCCGGGATCATGACCTGAGCCGAAGGCAGACGCTTAACCGACTGAGCCACCCAGGCGCCCCACATCATTAGTTTTTGATGTAGTGTTCCATGATTCATTGTTTGCGTATAACACCCAGTGCTCCATTCAATACGTGCCCTCTTTAATACCCATCACCAGGCTAACCCATCCCCCCACCCCCTCCCCTCTAGAACCCTCAGTTTGTTTCTCAGAGTCCATAGTCTCTCATGGTTCATCTCCCCCTCTGATTTCCCTCCCTTCATTTTTCCCTTCCTACTATCTTCTTCTTCTTCTTTTTTAAACATATAATGTATTATTTGTTTCAGAGGTACAGGTCTGTGATTCATCAGTCTTACACAATTCACAGCGCTCACCATAGCACATACCCTCCTCAATGTCTATCACCCAGTCACCCCATCCCTCCCACCCCAACCACTCCAGCAACCCTCAATTTGTTTCCTGAGATTAAGAATTCCCCATATCAGGGCGCCTGGGTGGCTCAGTTGGTTGGGCGACTGCCTTCAGCTCAGGTCATGATCCTGGAGTCCCAAGATCGAGTCCCGCATTGGGCTCCCTGCTCGGCGGGGAGTCTGCTTCTCCCTCTGACCCTCCCCTGTCTCATGCTCTCTCTCTCTATCTTATTCTCTCTCTCAAATAAATAAATAAAATCTTGGAAAAAAAAAAAAAAAAGAATTCCCCATATCAGTGAGATCATATGATACATGTCTTTCTCTGATTGGCTTATTTCGCTTAGCATAATACCCTCTAGTCCCATCCACGTTGTTACAAATGGCAAGATTTCGGGTTTTTTTTTTTGATGGCTGCATAATATTCCATTGTATATATATACCACATCTTCTTTATCCATTCATCTGTTGATGGACATCTTGGCTCTTTCCATAGTTTGGCTATTGTGGACATTGCTGCTATAAACATTGGGGTGCACGTACCCTTCGGATCACTACATTTGTATCTTTGGGGTAAACACCCAGTAGTGCAATTGCTGGGTCGTAGGGTATCTCTATTTTCAACTTTTTGAGGAACCTCCATACTGTTTTCCAGAGTGGCTGCACCAGCTTGCATTCCCACCAGCATTGTAGGAGGGTTCCCCTTTCTCCGTATCCTCGCCAACATCTGTCATTTCCTGACTTGTTAATTTTAGCCATTCTGACTGGTGTGAGGTGGTATCTCATTGAGGTTTTGATTTGGAGTTCCCTGATGCCGAGCGATCAACATCAGCTTCTTTTTTTTTTTTTTTTTTAAGATTTTATTTATTTATTTGATAGAGAGAGAGACAGCGAGAAAGGGAACACAAGCAGGGGGAGTGGGAGAGGGAGAAGCAGGCTTCCTGCCGAGCAGGGAGCCCGATGCGGGGCTCGATCCCAGGACCCTGGGATAATGACCTGAGCTGAAGGCAGCCGCTTAACGACTGAGCCACCCAGGTGCCCCATCAACATCAGCTTCTTAAACATGAGCCATATAGCCCTCCCCTGCTTAATATCCTCTAATGGCTTCCAGCTACACCTAGAATAAAATACAGACTTCATCTAGTAGTCCTTGCATAATTTAGCTTCTGCCAATCTTAATTATTCTTTAAATTAATTCAAGATTAATTAATTAATTCAGATTAATTAATTCTGAATTAATTAATTCAGATGCCACACTGGTTTTCTTTGGATTCTTTTTATTTTTTTAAATTGAAGTATAGTCGACATACGCTGTTATATTGGTTTCAGGTGTACAACATTGTGATTCGACAACTCTATACATTACTCAGTGCTTACCATAAGTGTAGTCACCATCTGTCACCACACAAAGTTATTGCAATATTATTGATTAAATCCCTATGATGTACTTTTCATCTCTGTGACTTATTTCATAACTGGGAGTTTGTACCTCTCAATTCCCTTCACCAATTTATCCATTCCCCCACCCCCCTCCCCTCTGGCAACCACCAGTTTTCTGTATTTATGAGACTGTTTCTGCTTTTTTGTTTATGTGTTTTGTTTTTAGATTCCACATATGAGTGAAATCATATGGTATTCCTTTTCTCTGTCAGACTTATATCACTTAACATGATACTCCCTAGCTCAATCCATGTTGTCAAAAATGGCAAGATCTCATTCTTTTTTTATGGCTGAGTAACATTTCGTTGTGTATATATACACCACATCTTCTTTATCCATTCATCTATGGATAGACACTTAAGTTGCTTCCATATGTTGGCTATCGTAAATAATGTTGCAATAAACATAGGGGTACACGTATCTTTTTGAATTAGTGTTTTTGTTTTTGGGGTGTAAATACCCAATTCTTCTCTAACTACCCTAAATAAACTCTTATTCTTTCCCATTTCAGGACTCTTGCCCTCAAATCTTCTTTCCCTTTCTCACCCCCCAATACTTGCTGATAAAAATAGCATGTTCAGAGTCACTTCCCATGGCTAGCTCCTATTCATCCTTTGAGTCTCAACTTACATGCCACCTCCTCAGAGAGGCCTTACCTGGCCATATTATCTAAAGTGTAGTTTCCCATGTTATTCTCAAGTTTAGCTCTTTGTTGTTTCCTTCAAAGCACTTACCATATTTTTTTTTCATAATTTTTAATTATTTTATTTTTTCATTGGTTTACTAGACTTTTGCATGCCTCCCCCACCAGTCTAGGAGCTCCACAAAGCCATTATCCACACCTGCCTTGTGACCAGCACATAGTGAACATTCACGGGGTCTTTGCTGACTGAATGAAAAGAAGTCCTTGAACATCCTGTCCCTCTGCTCTCAGTCAACCCCCGGGAGCATCCACCCACACCTTTTCTCCTCTATTGCTCTTGGGATACAATGGAAGAGATGCTCTAGCCAAGGCCATTCTCTCCCACCTCCTTAAGAAACTCCTTGCATCCTTGATTCTTTCTTCTGTTAATACTCAAAGATGTTCCCATGAAACAACCAACCTGCCAGAAACCCCAAAAGTTCCCTTCAGGCCTCAGGTCAGCCCTTGCCGGCCCTCTTCCCCTGACTTTCAGGACTCAGCTGAACACTCTCCTGTGTTCCTCTACAACTCCTTCTCAGGTTCTTTTTTTTAGGGAGCCCTTAAATGTTGGGATCCCCCAAAGTCCTTTTTTTTTTTCAACCCCCCAGTGACAAGGGGGAGGGATTCTCGTGGGGGTAGAGTCTGGAAGAGTTCTGACAATGGGGCGCTGAGGAGTGAGGCTGGGTGAAGCGGGGTGGATAAGGAGAGAGCTATGAAAAGCCCGAGGCCACTGGTCAAGGAGGACAGGTGCTGCGGAGAGGACTTGAGCGTCTGTGACGTGTCGTGGGGGGGAAGACTGGTGAGAACGGGAGGCGCGCGCCGGGACCAGGCAGCCTTGCGCTCAGCAGAAAAAAGCGCGCGCTCGTGAGCGCGGTGGCCTCTGTACGCCTGCGCCGCAGTTGCCGGGCACCCGCCGGCGAAAGGACAACATAGGCAAAGGGTGGGGGCCGCGGGGACTCCGGAAGGCCACCCTTTACCCGGAAATGGTTGTAGAGGAACATGGCGTTGCTGGTGCGAGTCCTTGTGAGTGAAGGAGTAAATTGCTGCGGTCGCCCGCTGGGCCCCAGGGTTGGACTCGGAGAGGGCAGGGCGGGAGAAACTGGAGGAAAGTGCAGAAGGGGAGCTTGTGCGGCAGCGAGGCTACGCGACCGCCTCTCTTGCGGGGAAACTGAGGCAGCGTCCTACTTCCCCCTACCCTCTGTTTGGCTGTGGCTTCCCCCTCTTTGGAGGAGGGAGAGAGCGACATCGGACCTAAATTTGTCGAAGTTTGCTTTTTCTTAGTCACCTCATGCGACCTCTTTCCCGCAGGGAGAGGCAGCACGTGGGGGCACTGATTGGAGTGTCGGGAGACCTGGGTTCTAGTTTCTCTTCTGTCACTGATGCCCAGTGTGACCTTGGACGAGTCACTTTCGGGCCTTTTCCCGATAGGAAAAACGAGGTTAATCTGCAGTCCCTTTGGTTTCTGAGGTTCTCTGGGTTTGTTTCCGAGATCGGTGAGACGATTTGTAACTGTACAGTTAAGTGGAATACTATTATAGGTTGTTAGGTTGAAAGCTGCACAAAAACCGGGCTCAGATCTGTCGTTTTGCCTTTGCCTAGCACAGTGTATGGCACATCATAGGTGTTCAAGAAATGTTTATTGAAGGAATTAATGAAGTAAGGAAGGAAGGATTATTAGACTGCTTAAGGGAAACTGCTGCACGTGTGATTCAGTCCTTATCCTTCTCCATTCTCTGACATCTGGGAATTCAAGGAGAAAGAGAGCAGGAAAAGGTTAGGAAGATACAGAGCTTAGTTACTAATCATTGAGGGATGGAAGGGTTTATAATTTTAGTGAGTCTTTCAAAAATTGGGTCAAGGACATTGTTTTTCAGAGCAGACACTTTCCATTCCTGCCTCTGGCTATCTTGTGAGTTGTTATTTACACTTAACGTTTCTCATCTTTTTATATATGGTTTACAAGGACTGCTGTTGTACCTCTTGTATTTCTTGTCAGCCTAGCAAAGGCTGCTCAGTAAGTGTTTGAAGAATAATAGCTCATTTAACTTACAGAAAGATTCATTTGGTGAAGTAATTGTTGATGCCAGGGCAGAAGTTGATTCAGATTTGAGAACTGCTGTTGGAAATGGCAACTAGGATGTCCTTATTTAGTTTTTAAGGTGGGTATGTCAGGAAAAAGGTAAAAAGTTTATTGGGCTGTACATCCGAAATGAACACCTTGATTTGTCTTGGAAGTTAGTGGCTGTCCCAGATATATTAAATATTCTTGCCCCCTGAGTGTGTGGACTGTTGCAGGTTTATTCTTGGGTGGTAGCATCCATTGAAACCACCTAACTGCCCTCTGTTAGTCAGATTTTTTTTTATTTATTCCTTTCTGTTCATCTTTTTAGATAAAAACCAAGTTTAGATAAGGAAAGTCACTTTTACTTTTTTAGGTTTTAAAATCACTTTCACTTTATACTGTGATTGTTTAAAGGCCTCTTATAAGCTACAATCTCCCTTAGGACTAGTTGCAAGTGGCAGTAAACATGAAAGCAGCAGATATTTATTGAATACCTATTCTGAAGAGGCATTTGCATTAGGTGCTGAGGAATTCACAAATACAGGCAATCTACCTGTCTAGGAGTCTGAAGAGCCTTGGTTGAAAGTTTGGCTCCATTACTTATTGTGAATGTGGCCTTGAGCAAGTCATCTAATTTCTCTGAGCCTCAGATTTTCTTAACAGTAAGTTTGATAGGATTGATCAGAAAATCAATTGATACAGGTGACATTTAAGTGCTTTTCTTCCGTTCCTTTTAGTTTAGCAACTGTTTTGAGAGTTTACTACATTCTAGGAGCTATCCAAGGGACTGAGGATGAAAAACATACACCTTTCTCTCAAGTTTATAATCTAATAGGAGAGACAGAAAAGAGAACTACTAATACAATAGTTGAAATGCTGTGATAGAAGTCTGCACCAGGTGCTACAGGAGCAGAGTAGAGACACATCTAGCCCAGCTTGAGGATAAGCATCCATCAGGGACAGATGCCTGAACTAAATGAGAGCACTAGAGAATGGGAGAGAGCATAGAAGAGAAGCATTAGCTTATGCTACTAATGCCAGACAACCAAGAACTGTACGTGAATCTTTGGCTTGACACAGGGACACTTATGGGGAAATGGCAGGAGAGGAGTCAGGGCCTTGTGTTTCATGGTTAGGATTAGAGGTTTATCCTGAGGCAGAGGGGAGCCTTTGAAATATTTTAAGCGAGGGAAGATTTATTTTTAATAGGGTTTTTTCCAAATTTATTTATTTATTTATTTATTTTTCAAATAATTTTCAAGTTGAAAACAACCCGATCTTCATTCTCAAGTTGTTCTTACGCCTATAATATAAACCACTAAGGTACTTCTATAGGGTGAGACCCTGAGTCTTTCAAATGGACTAAGGGAGGAGGTGCATCATGGGTAAGTTGCAAATGCACACTGAGGAGGTTTGAATGGTGTGCAACCTCACGTGAACTGATAGCGGCCCAGTGTCCAGGCTGGTTTCCTGTGGTCCCCCGTTTGCGCCTGGCCCTGGAGACTGGGTTCTAGGACAAGGTTATGCACTCCCTGACCTTTTGTGACTTGTGCTGGAGATAAGTAGTCTGTGATAGTCATGTGTATATATTGCTTGGCATCATCTGTCATGCTGTAGATGGCATTTATGTCAAAGCTTCTGTTTTTAGGGCAAAAAAGTTTGTTTTTAAAGGTTTTTTGATACATTTATTTTTTTATTTAAATTTTTAAAGTTAAAGAATAATTGACATACAATAAGTTGTACTTATTTAATTATACAATTTAGTAACTGTTAACATAGATATACACTTGGAAAGCTATCACCACAATAAAAATAATGAACATGTTTCTCACTCCCCAACATTTCTTTGTGTTCTTTTGCAGTCCTTTTCTCCTTTTGTTCTCTCCCTGCAACCACCACTGATCAGGGGAACACTTTAGTTTCTTTTCTCATTTTTTATTTTATTTTTAAAAATTTTATTTATTTATTTTTTAAAGCTGTGGTCTTTTTAATTTTTATTTTTTTTAAAGTAAGCTCTACACCCAATGTGGGTCTTGAACTCATGACCCTGAGATCAGGAGTTGAATGCTCTACCAACTGAGCCAGCCAGGTGCCTCTCTTCTCTCATTTTTAAATTGAAATTTAAAAATTTTATTTTGAAAATATAAAAAAGTTAAAAAAAAAAAGAAACTTATCATCGTAAACTCTCATACTCACTGTTAGATTTTTGCTTTAATAGATCCCTGTAGCAGTTGTGGATGGATCAGTCAGAGGGCTGAGATTCAAGTCCTGGAGGCCAGTCAGAAGCTACTCAAGTAATCCTGGAAGAAGTGAGGAAGGCCTGTACTAAGAGGAGAAAGCGTGGTTAAAGAGGAAGGGATGATTTCAACAGGTATTGAGGAAACCATCTGCAGGGCTTGGTGAAAGGTTAGATATTGAGGGTGAGGGAGAGGGATGTCTTAACAGTGAGTCCCGGGTCTGCCTTGGATGACTGAGTTAATATAGCAGTGTCCTTCACTGAGGACTCATATTCAGCTGAGAAGAAGGTGGTGTTTTGTTGTTACTGTTCTTTTTAGTAGCTAGAGAGTTGGTGTTCAGGAGAGAGCAAGGAAGCTGAGATAAAGGTTGTAGTTGAAATAAGACGTTGATATTTCCTGGGCAAGAATATCGATAGCTAACATTTTTAGGGCATTTATCAGGGTGCCCTGGGTGGCTCAGTGTGTTAAATGCCGGACTCTCGATTTCAGGTAATTCTATGTTTAATTCTTTGAGCATTTGCCATTTTATTTTCCACAGTGGCTGCAGTGTTTACATTCCCACCAAGAAAGCATAAGGGCTCCAGTCCAGTTTCTTCACATCTTTGCTAATGCTTGTTATTTTTCCTTCCTTCCTTCCTTCCTTCCTTCCTTCCTTCCTTCCCTCCTTCTTTCCTTCCATAGTGACCATCTTTTTTTTTTAGAGAGTGTGGCTTCCTTCCTTCCTTCTTTCCTTCCTTTCTTCCTTCCTTCCATAGTGACCATCTTTTTTTTTTAGAGTGTTATCAAATTATATATTTATGCATTGTGTGCCCATCAGCATAGATTTACAATTATTCTTCATGCAGTTGCCTTTTAAATTAAAAATAAAAATGGAAATAAAAAATAATTATAAACAAAAAATATATTCATGCTTTATTTTTTATTTATCTAAGTAGTTACCTTTATCAGTGTACTTTATTTTGTCATGTGGATTTGAGTTACTATAGTGTCAGAGGTCTCATTTCAGCCTGATGTTTTCCCTTTAATATTTGCTGTAGAGCAGGTCCGCTGTTGACAGATTTTCTTAGTTTTTGTTTATTTAGAAAGTCTTAATTTTTCATCTCACTGCCTTCTGTCTTCCATGGTTTCTGAGAAGAAATCAGCTGTTAATGTTATCAATGATCTCTTATACATGTTGAATAGCTTTTCCTGCTTTTAAGATTCTATGTCTTTGTCTTTCAACAGCTTGATTATGATATGTCCATTTATAGATCTCTCTGAATTTATGCTACTTGAGTTAGTTGAGCTTCTTGGATTTCTAGATTGATGTTTTTCATCAAATTTGGGATGTTTTCTGCCAGTATTTCTTCAAATATTTTTCTGTCCCTCTATTTCTCTCTTGTTTTTCTGAGACTCCCATTATATGTTGGTACATTGGATGGTATACCATAGTTCTCTGAGGCTCTGTGAATTTTTTTTTCATTCTTTTTTCTTTCTGTTCCTTAGTATGGATAATCTCAGTTGGCCTGTTCTCGTGGTCACTGATTTTCTCTTCTTCAAATCTACTGTTTAACCCCTCTAGTGAAATGTTTATTTATTCTTTTCAACAGAAGAATTTCTATTATTTATTTATTTATTTATTTTATTTGTCAGAGTGAGAAAGAGAGAGAGAGAGAATGCACAAGCAGGGGGACCGGCAGGCAGAGGGAGAGGGAGAAGCAGGCTCCCTGCTGAGCAGAGAGCCTGACATAGGGCTTGATCCTGGGACCCTGGGATCATGACCTGAGATGAAGGCAGTTGCTTAACTGACTGAGCCACCCAGGCGCCCCAAGAATTTCTGTGTTTTAAAAAAATAATCTCTCTGTTGATATTCTCTATTTGGTGAGATAGCATTCTTATACTCTGCTATAGTTCCTTAGACATGGTTTCCTTTAGATTTTAAACATTTAAAATAGCAGGTTCAAAGTCTTTGTCTAGTTTGTCTAACATCTGAGTTTCCTCAGGGACAGTTTATTTTCTTTCTTCAGGGACAGTTTCTCTCAATTTTTTCCCCTTTGTGTATGGACCATGCTTTTTTGTTTCTTTACATGCTTCATACTTTTTTTTTTTGGTTAAAAATTGGACATTTTATGGGGCGCCTGGGTGGGTCAGTTGTTAAACGCCTGCCTTTGGCTCAGAGTCCTGGTATTGAGCCCCACATTGGGCTCCTGCTCCACAGGAGGCCTGCTTCTCCCTCTCTCACTCCCCCTGCTTGTGTTCCCTCTCTCACTGTGTCTCTCTGTCAAATGGATAAAATTTTTTTTTTTTTAAGATTTTATTTATTTGACAGAGAGAGACACACTGAGAGAAGGAACACAAGCAGGGGCAGAGGGAGAGGGAGAAGCAGGCTTCCCGCTGAGCAGGGAGCCTGATGCAGGGCTCAATCCCAGGACCCTAGGATCATGACCTGAGCCGAAGGCAGACGTTTAACGTCTGAGCCACCCAGGTGCCCTGGATAAATAAAATCTTTAAAAAACAAAACAAAACAAAAAAAAACCTGGGCATTTTAAATAATATAATGTGGCAACTTTGGAAATCAGATCTGTCCTTTCTCAGAATTATTATTTTTCTGTTTAGTGACCTTTCTGAATTCTGTAAAGTCTGTATTTGTTGTGTGGTCTCTGCTCAGTTAGTAGCTTAGTGGTCAAATAATGATTGGAGACTTCCTTAAATACTTGGAACCAGTAAGTCTCCTGTTTTTTTTTTTTAAAGATTTTATATATTTATTTGACAGAGAAAGAGAGAGTTAGTGAGAGCAGGAACACAAGCAGGGGGAGTGGGAGACGGAGAAGCAGGCTTCCTGCCGAGCAGGGAGCCCGCTGTGGGGCTTGATGTGGGGCTCAATCCCAGGACCCTGGGATCATGACCTGAGCCAAAGGCAGACGCTTAACAACTGAGCCACCCACGTGCCCCATCGTCTTCTGTTTTTTCTGAGGGACTCTGTGCACATGTTGGGGCACACCATCAACATTCTGCAGGTTGTTTAACATCTCTGTCTTAAACTTCACTTCCTAAGAGCCTCAAGGTCAACCAGAGGTCTCAGGTCTTTTCTGTCCCTGTACACAGCTCTGTGCATGTGCATGGCCTTCAGATTCACAGGAATATGTCAGACCTTTTCAAAGCCCTTATGAGCTCATTCTCTTGCTTTGCCTTTTAAGCTTTTTTATTAGCCTATTGTTTTCCCCAAGTATTATCCACTACCTCAGGCAGCCATGAAGTTAAACAATTGCCTCTATTTGTTTTCAACCAACGTTCCTGGGGGCACGTTTTTCATATTGGATGAGTTCCAGGACAGCCTCGCAAATGAAGTCTTCCAAAGAACTACTAACAGATCAAATAATGCTAGTGCTTTGCAAATAAAGCTTTAAGGAGCATTAACCCCATTCACAAGTCAACTTTTCTCCAGAGAAGACTAATTCTTTTTAGTGAATATTGCTATTTTGAAACCAAACCTGGATGCTAGATGTAGTCATTGCCTCCAGGACCTATCACGACAGGGATGAGAAGTATATGTAAGTGTATACACATACATAAATACACATCTGTTTCTATATTTATATGTATTAAAAACCCATACCAATTATTCTAAATCCATCCTAGTACCACAGGGTTTATTGTACTCTTCTGTCTTTTCATATTTGTTAACTCCTTTCTCTAATAGAAACCCTTAATATTTGTAATAATATATATGCCTATTTGCTCAATCTTAATGTATTTACTGATTTGCTCAAGTCTTTCCCAGATTTAATCAGTCTTTTAAAGCTTAGATTGGACACCCCAACAAAGTGGGAGGAGGCAGAGTATTCAGTAATTATAAACATTCTCTGCTCCTCCTGTCTGTGTAAGTATCCTTTTGTAGCATGCCACTTTGTAATTTGCAGGCAGTTGGCTAAGGTAGTGTTTATCTTTCGGATTATGGAATTGAATTAGTATCCATGGTATTCAGAGTATAGGAGCCAGTGGACATTTGCAGAGTAGTTTTGGTGACTGTGGTCGATCTTCATTATTCACAGATTCTGTATGATTGAATTCATTATACTTGCTAAAATTTATTTGTAATCCCCAAATCAATACTCATGGCACTTTTGCGGTCATTTATGGATATGTGCAGAGGAGTGAAAAATTTGAGCTGCAACATGAAAGTTCCTAGCTGAGATAGATACTCTAACTTCTTATTTTAGCTCTTATACTGTAAACAAGTATCCTTTTCACGGTCTATTTAATGCCATGGTTTTTTTTTTTTTTTTTCATTTTTGTGCTTTGTTGGTGATTTCCCTGTTTAATATGGTCCCCAAATGTTAGTACCATTTAGTGCTATCTAGTGTTGCTAAGTGCAAGAAGGCTGTGATGTTCCTTACAGAGAAAATTTATGTGTTAGGTAAGTTTTGTTCAGGAGTGAGTTACGGTGCTATTGGCCATGAGTTCAATGTTAATGAATCAACTATATATGCATATATATACATATGTAATAAAATAAGATGTCTTTAAACAGAAACACACAAGGTTATATATTGATTGGTTGATGAAAATGTGACTGGAGGCTTGCAGAAACCTAAGCCTGTATTTACCCTAGGAGCAATGGTTCAGTATTTACTAACTCAGTGTTTGTGTGCACTTTATAAAAGAACACCTTGGGGAATAGGAGAATGGACTCCCTGTAAAGCCTTTTCCAGCTCATGAGTAAGCTGAGGAAAATACTATGTATCTTAAAAACCACATGCGGCAACAGGCTGGTCAGTGGACTAATTAAGGTATAGTTGAAAAATTGGTCTGTCAGAGTATTTTGAAATACAAATGTAAAATCACCAGCAATTTCCAATATGCACAGGAAATAAAAACATGAAACCTGTCTTTAAAATTTTGGTTTTGAAGTGTTGGTGAGGCAAAAAGACAATAAAACCAGTTCCCATTTAATTATGGTGTATATATTATCCTAAGTTAAGGCAGTAATTTTAACCATTGGAAATGGCTATAAATGTTTTCCTAAACTTGGGAGTTGAGGTATGCTAATTGTTATAGGCCTAATATGTCAGTATCTGTAAGAGGGAGAGAAATACTTCCACAGATTTATATTCATTTATAAATATAAATCTGGGAGAGGTGTGGAGGAAAATGGGCCAAACAGAGTCAGTAGAACCAGTACCTGGAGTCTGGGGAGACTTCTCGAAGCTAATGAGCTCATGGGTTGGGTAAGAGGGAAGAAGAGAGTCCCAGAGGAACTGACCAGAAGAGGATTAGCTTGTGTGGAGAGGAGCAGTAATTCCCAAACCAGGGAATCTGAGTCAGGTTTTGGAACTGCTGAATGGAGAATACAAGGCAGGGTATGTAAGTATAAAGTTGAGTCTAGAAGGGTCCAGTTGGTAAAGATCAGGTGTTTAAGTTTGACTAAAAGGGCACTTGGAGGCACTGCAAGCTTTTGAGAAAGGGAATACCAGGTTCAAAACAATATTTTAAGAAAATGGTTCTTGCTGCTATGACAGTTTGCTGTGAAAAGAGAAGCTTATGTACATAATTCAGTAACAATTGTTAAAATGATGCTTTTTTGTGTGTTTTAGATTTTATTTATTTATTTGACAGAGAGAGAGCGAGCGAGCACAAGCAGGGGGAGCTGGAGAGGGAGAAGCAGGGAGCCCGATGCGGGACTTGATCCCAGGACCCTGGGATCATGACCTGAGCCAAAGCCAGACGCTTAACCATCTGAGCCACCCAGGTGTCCTGTGTTTCAGTGTTCTTACAAAATGATCCTTGGAACACTCCTGTGAGGTAGCTTTTATTATTCCCACTTTACATAAGGGAAAATGGAAGTCCAGAATGTTGAGTAACTAGTTCAGGGTCACACAGCTATTTAATAACTGTCTTGGGATTCAAATACCCTTTCTGCTGCACCTCAGTTTCAATTAAGGGTTTGGACGAGAATTGTTGTTGTAGGATTGGAGAAGGAAAGAACAGAGCTGATTGCTTCTTTCTTCTAATAAGAACTGATTTAAAGTATTGGCATAAAACCAAGTAGAACCAAAATTATAGAGAAAAATTTTGTTGACATGGGGAAAAATATGATGAAATTCTTCAGAAAATCTTTCAGAAGTTTGTATTGTTCCTACTTGTAATTTCCCATTACTTTTCTTCCTCTGCTTTGGGCTTGAATCTGCAGAAGTTTATCCCATATTTACATTTTTAGGAAAGGAACATCTAACGTTGAATGATTCTGGCAAATGATTCAGTGTTAATAAACAAAAAGCCAGTAACTGTCCCTTATTTGAATATTATCCCAACAGATCAAATCTCAGCTGAAATAAAATATTTTGAAGCTTTACTTTTCATTTAAAACATAAGGTGTTGTGAGTGGTCTATTAAAAATAGTTACACAGGGGCGCCTGGGTGGCTCAGTTGGTTAAGCGACTGCCTTCGGCTCAGGTCATGATCCTGGAGTCCCGGGATCGAGTCCCGCATCGGGCTCCCTGCTCGGCAGGGAGTCTGCTTCTCCCTCTCCCACTCCCCCCTCTTGTGCTCTCACTCTCTCTCTCAAATAAAAAAAAAAAAATCTTTAAAAAAAAAAAAAAATTTAAAAAAAATTAAAAAAAATAGTTACACAGTTTTGGGGTGCCTGGGTGGCTCAGTCGTTTTTTTTTAATTTTTTTATTGTTATGTTAATCCCCATACATTACATCATTAGTTTTAGATATAGTGTTCCATGATTCATTGTTTGTGCATAACACCCAGTGCTCCATGCAGAACATGCCCTCCTCAATACCCATCACCAGGCTAACCCATCCTCCCACCCCCCTCCCCTCTAGAACCCTCAGTTTGTTTTTCAGAGTCC